>NW_026906205.1:0-97500 GCF_033807715.1 Cololabis saira
ACTAAGGGATGGTGCGAAAATGGAACGGAGAGATGCGGACGACGTGCGTCGGCCAGTGCATTGCCTTTGAACCCTGCAAACTGCCCAGTCGTCGGACGAAGCAGGGGGTTCATCGAGAGAGCTTCAAACATCTAACCCTAACCCTAACCCTAACCCTAACCCTAACCCTAACCCTAACCCTAAGTGGCACTCAGCCCCTATCCTAACCCTAACCCTAACCCTAACCCTAACCCTAACCCTAACACACATACATAAAGGCACACACTGCATGCACAACACTTACACACGTTTATTTACACATATTCCCTCACATGGACTCTGCCTTGTCGTGGCGTGGGGGCTTAAGTGCCTTGGTGGTCCTGTGGACTCTGGGGATTGGGTCTAGCCAGCTGGTCTACTGCTGGCTTGACCCAATCCCCAGAGTCCACAGGACCACTAGGGCACGACCAGAGAGTCCACTTTCTCTTTATCTTAACCTCTCCCTGTGCAGTTGTACTGAACCTAACCATCTCCTGGGGACTTGCCTGAACTCAAACAGTTGACTTAGTGAAAATCTTAGAAAATTTACAAGTATTTTTCCCAAAAGAAGTTTGTTTAATATAGGTACCTATCGACTCCAAATGGCCTGAAACGTGCTCCTAACTACTTTCTGGGTGAACCTTTTTCACCAAAACACTTAGTCAAATTTCAGGAAATTTTCGTCAAATTTCACAATTATTTTTTCCCAAAAAAACTTTGTTTATAGGTACGTATCGACTCCAAATGGCCTAAAACGTGCTCCTAAACACTTTCTGGGGGAACTTTTTTCACCAAAACACTTAGTCAAATTTCAGGAAATTATCGCTCCATTCATTTTCAATGCGATACACATTTCCGGTCATAACTTCCGAACGGAAGGTCGTAGAGACTTGGAAACTGCTTCCGTCGAACATAATACGACCACGAGCTTTCCAACGGTACCATCCATTAGCAAATGATCCACTCCTAGCAAAAGTTACAGACCTTTGAACTTGCTTTTCGCTGATTGGACGAGAAGACAAGGTCCCACCCCTTCCTCATTAGTATTACTGGAATCAGGGTACCCGAAAATGGGGGGGTAGCCGAAGTGTAGAGCAAATGATCCACTGTTTAGGGGGTCAAATCAAAGATTCCAAAGTGGCACTCTTGCCTTATCCTAACCCTAACCCTAACCCTAACCCTAACCCTAACCCTAACCCTAACCCTAACCCTAACCCTAACCCTAACCCTAACCCTAACCCTAACCCTAACCCTAACCCTAACCCTAACCCTAACCCTAACCCTAACCCTAACCCTAACCCTAACCCTAACCCTAACCCTAACCCTAACCCTAACCCTAACCCTAACCCTAACCCTAACCCTAACCCTAACCCTGAAGAAGGCACACTTTTGCCGAAACGTCGTGAATATTCAGCCAAAAAATTAAGGGACACAGAAAGACAAGTTTAATTCAATTTGCAGAAATGGAGGGAAAGATGAAAGGACAAAATTCCTATAAAAGGGGAGGGGTTTAGTGGGTAAATTTGGCCGGAAGGCCAGTGCATTTCCGGCTCTCCTCCGGGTGAGCCGGTTCAGTTCCCCTCACCTAACCCTAACCCTAACCCTAACCCTAACCCTAACCCTAACCCTAACCCTAACCCTAACCCTAACCCTAACCCTAACCCTAACCCTAACCCTAACCCTAACCCTAACCCTAACCCTAACCCTAACCCTAACCCTAACCCTAACCCTAACCCTAACCCTAAGGGTGGTTCCCACTTTTGTACAAACACATATTTCCAGAAATCTAAGGGTGATTCCCACATTGTTACAAACAGATATGATTTCCAGAACTCTAAAGGAGGTTCCCACGTTTTTACAAAGACATATTATTTCCAGAACTCTAAGGGGGGTCCCCACAATTTTACAAACACACAGGAACACACAAAACATTTTTTTCAGAACTTAAAGGGGAGTTCCCATATTTTTACAAAATAATTTTTCTAGTACTCTGAGGGAGTCTCCATTTTGTTATGAACTTTGTTTTACTAAGGGATGGTGCGAAAATGGAACGGAGAGATGCGGACGACGTGCGTCGGCCAGTGCATTGCCTTTGAACCCTGCAAACTGCCCAGTCGTCGGACGAAGCAGGGGGTTCATCGAGAGAGCTTCAAACATCTAACCCTAACCCTAACCCTAACCCTAACCCTAACCCTAACCCTAACCCTAAGTGGCACTCAGCCCCTATCCTAACCCTAACCCTAACCCTAACCCTAACCCTAACCCTAACACACATACATAAAGGCACACACTGCATGCACAACACTTACACACGTTTATTTACACATATTCCCTCACATGGACTCTGCCTTGTCGTGGCGTGGGGGCTTAAGTGCCTTGGTGGTCCTGTGGACTCTGGGGATTGGGTCTAGCCAGCTGGTCTACTGCTGGCTTGACCCAATCCCCAGAGTCCACAGGACCACTAGGGCACGACCAGAGAGTCCACTTTCTCTTTATCTTAACCTCTCCCTGTGCAGTTGTACTGAACCTAACCATCTCCTGGGGACTTGCCTGAACTCAAACAGTTGACTTAGTGAAAATCTTAGAAAATTTACAAGTATTTTTCCCAAAAGAAGTTTGTTTAATATAGGTACCTATCGACTCCAAATGGCCTGAAACGTGCTCCTAACTACTTTCTGGGTGAACCTTTTTCACCAAAACACTTAGTCAAATTTCAGGAAATTTTCGTCAAATTTCACAATTATTTTTTCCCAAAAAAACTTTGTTTATAGGTACGTATCGACTCCAAATGGCCTAAAACGTGCTCCTAAACACTTTCTGGGGGAACTTTTTTCACCAAAACACTTAGTCAAATTTCAGGAAATTATCGCTCCATTCATTTTCAATGCGATACACATTTCCGGTCATAACTTCCGAACGGAAGGTCGTAGAGACTTGGAAACTGCTTCCGTCGAACATAATACGACCACGAGCTTTCCAACGGTACCATCCATTAGCAAATGATCCACTCCTAGCAAAAGTTACAGACCTTTGAACTTGCTTTTCGCTGATTGGACGAGAAGACAAGGTCCCACCCCTTCCTCATTAGTATTACTGGAATCAGGGTACCCGAAAATGGGGGGGTAGCCGAAGTGTAGAGCAAATGATCCACTGTTTAGGGGGTCAAATCAAAGATTCCAAAGTGGCACTCTTGCCTTATCCTAACCCTAACCCTAACCCTAACCCTAACCCTAACCCTAACCCTAACCCTAACCCTAACCCTAACCCTAACCCTAACCCTAACCCTAACCCTAACCCTAACCCTAACCCTAACCCTAACCCTAACCCTAACCCTAACCCTAACCCTAACCCTAACCCTAACCCTAACCCTAACCCTAACCCTAACCCTAACCCTAACCCTAACCCTAACCCTAACCCTAACCCTAACCCTGAAGAAGGCACACTTTTGCCGAAACGTCGTGAATATTCAGCCAAAAAATTAAGGGACACAGAAAGACAAGTTTAATTCAATTTGCAGAAATGGAGGGAAAGATGAAAGGACAAAATTCCTATAAAAGGGGAGGGGTTTAGTGGGTAAATTTGGCCGGAAGGCCAGTGCATTTCCGGCTCTCCTCCGGGTGAGCCGGTTCAGTTCCCCTCACCTAACCCTAACCCTAACCCTAACCCTAACCCTAACCCTAACCCTAACCCTAACCCTAACCCTAACCCTAACCCTAACCCTAACCCTAACCCTAACCCTAACCCTAACCCTAACCCTAACCCTAACCCTAACCCTAACCCTAACCCTAACCCTAACCCTAACCCTAAGGGTGGTTCCCACTTTTGTACAAACACATATTTCCAGAAATCTAAGGGTGATTCCCACATTGTTACAAACAGATATGATTTCCAGAACTCTAAAGGAGGTTCCCACGTTTTTACAAAGACATATTATTTCCAGAACTCTAAGGGGGGTCCCCACAATTTTACAAACACACAGGAACACACAAAACATTTTTTTCAGAACTTAAAGGGGAGTTCCCATATTTTTACAAAATAATTTTTCTAGTACTCTGAGGGAGTCTCCATTTTGTTATGAACTTTGTTTTACTAAGGGATGGTGCGAAAATGGAACGGAGAGATGCGGACGACGTGCGTCGGCCAGTGCATTGCCTTTGAACCCTGCAAACTGCCCAGTCGTCGGACGAAGCAGGGGGTTCATCGAGAGAGCTTCAAACATCTAACCCTAACCCTAACCCTAACCCTAACCCTAACCCTAACCCTAACCCTAAGTGGCACTCAGCCCCTATCCTAACCCTAACCCTAACCCTAACCCTAACCCTAACCCTAACACACATACATAAAGGCACACACTGCATGCACAACACTTACACACGTTTATTTACACATATTCCCTCACATGGACTCTGCCTTGTCGTGGCGTGGGGGCTTAAGTGCCTTGGTGGTCCTGTGGACTCTGGGGATTGGGTCTAGCCAGCTGGTCTACTGCTGGCTTGACCCAATCCCCAGAGTCCACAGGACCACTAGGGCACGACCAGAGAGTCCACTTTCTCTTTATCTTAACCTCTCCCTGTGCAGTTGTACTGAACCTAACCATCTCCTGGGGACTTGCCTGAACTCAAACAGTTGACTTAGTGAAAATCTTAGAAAATTTACAAGTATTTTTCCCAAAAGAAGTTTGTTTAATATAGGTACCTATCGACTCCAAATGGCCTGAAACGTGCTCCTAACTACTTTCTGGGTGAACCTTTTTCACCAAAACACTTAGTCAAATTTCAGGAAATTTTCGTCAAATTTCACAATTATTTTTTCCCAAAAAAACTTTGTTTATAGGTACGTATCGACTCCAAATGGCCTAAAACGTGCTCCTAAACACTTTCTGGGGGAACTTTTTTCACCAAAACACTTAGTCAAATTTCAGGAAATTATCGCTCCATTCATTTTCAATGCGATACACATTTCCGGTCATAACTTCCGAACGGAAGGTCGTAGAGACTTGGAAACTGCTTCCGTCGAACATAATACGACCACGAGCTTTCCAACGGTACCATCCATTAGCAAATGATCCACTCCTAGCAAAAGTTACAGACCTTTGAACTTGCTTTTCGCTGATTGGACGAGAAGACAAGGTCCCACCCCTTCCTCATTAGTATTACTGGAATCAGGGTACCCGAAAATGGGGGGGTAGCCGAAGTGTAGAGCAAATGATCCACTGTTTAGGGGGTCAAATCAAAGATTCCAAAGTGGCACTCTTGCCTTATCCTAACCCTAACCCTAACCCTAACCCTAACCCTAACCCTAACCTAACCCTAACCCTAACCCTAACCCTAACCCTAACCCTAACTACTTTCTGGGTGAACCTTTTTCACTAAAACACTTAGGCAAATTTCAGGAAATTTTCGCTCCATTCATTTTCAATGCGATACACATTTCCGGTCATAACTTCCGAACGAAAGGTCGTAGAGACTTGGAAACAGCTTCGTTGGAAAGCTAGACCCCGAAATAGGTCTGACGCGACCAGGTTTCGAAGCTCTAGGACCTTCCTATCAAAAGTTATTTAAAAAAAACACTTTTTACCCATGATCCTTTGCTCCAATCGCGAAAACGACACCGTCAGCCAGGTTTCGATTTGGGCCGGTGGCCCAAAGGTGGCTTTTACCCCCTATCCTAACCCTAACCCTAACCCTAACCCTAACCCTAACCCTAACCCTAACCCTAACCCTAACCCTAACCCTAACCCTAACCCTAACCCTAACCCTAACCCTAACCCTAACCCTAACCCTAACCCTAACCCTAACCCTAACCCTAACCCTAACCCTAACCCTAACCCTAACCCTAACCCTAACCCTAACCCTACCATCCATGAGCAAATGATCCACTCCTAGCAAAAGTTACAGACCTTTGAACTTGCTTTTCGCTGATTGGACGAGAAGACAAGGTCCCACCCCTTCCTCATTAGTATTACTGGAATCAGGGTACCCGAAAATGGGGGGGTAGCCGAAGTGTAGAGCAAATGATCCACTGTTTAGGGGGTCAAATCAAAGATTCCAAAGTGGCACTCTTGCCCTATCCTAACCCTAACCCTAACCCTAACCCTAACCCTAACCCTAACCCTAGGTACTTATCGACTCCAAATGGCCTAAAACGTGCTCCTAAACACTTTCTGGGGGAACTTTTTTCACCAAAACACTTAGTCAAATTTCAGGAAATTATCGCTCCATTCATTTTCAATGCGATACACATTTCCGGTCATAACTTCCGAACGGAAGGTCGTAGAGACTTGGAAACTGCTTCCGTCGAACATAATACGACCACGAGCTTTCCAACGGTACCATCCATGAGCAAATGATCCACTCCTAGCAAAAGTTACAGACCTTTGAACTTGCTTTTCGCTGATTGGACGAGAAGACAAGGTCCCACCCCTTCCTCATTAGTATTACTGGAATCAGGGTACCCGAAAATGGGGGGGTAGCCGAAGTGTAGAGCAAATGATCCACTGTTTAGGGGGTCAAATCAAAGATTCCAAAGTGGCACTCTTGCCCTATCCTAACCCTAACCCTAACCCTAACCCTAACCCTAAAGTGGCACTCTTGCCCTATCCTAACCCTAACCCTAACCCTAACCCTAACCCTAACCCTAGCCTTATCCTAACCCTAACCCTAACCCTAACCCTAACCTCTCCCTGTGCAGTTGTACTGAACCTAACCATCTCCTGGGGACTTGCCTGAACTCAAACAGTTGACTTAGTGAAAATCTTAGAAAATTTACAAGTATTTTTCCCAAAAAATATTTGTTTAATATAGGTACCTATCGACTCCAAATGGCCTAAAACGTGCTCCTAAACACTTTCTGGGGGAACTTTTTTCACCAAAACACTTAGTCAAATTTCAGGAAATTATCGCTCCATTCATTTTCAATGCGATACACATTTCCGGTCATAACTTCCGAACGGAAGGTCGTAGAGACTTGGAAACTGCTTCCGTCGAACATAATACGACCACGAGCTTTCCAACGGTACCATCCATGAGCAAATGATCCACTCCTAGCAAAAGTTACAGACCTTTGAACTTGCTTTTCGCTGATTGGACGAGAAGACAAGGTCCCACCCCTTCCTCATTAGTATTACTGGAATCAGGGTACCCGAAAATGGGGGGGTAGCCGAAGTGTAGAGCAAATGATCCACTGTTTAGGGGGTCAAATCAAAGATTCCAAAGTGGCACTCTTGCCCTATCCTAACCCTAACCCTAACCCTAACCCTAACCCTAACCCTAACCCTAGGTACTTATCGACTCCAAATGGCCTAAAACGTGCTCCTAAACACTTTCTGGGGGAACTTTTTTCACCAAAACACTTAGTCAAATTTCAGGAAATTATCGCTCCATTCATTTTCAATGCGATACACATTTCCGGTCATAACTTCCGAACGGAAGGTCGTAGAGACTTGGAAACTGCTTCCGTCGAACATAATACGACCACGAGCTTTCCAACGGTACCATCCATGAGCAAATGATCCACTCCTAGCAAAAGTTACAGACCTTTGAACTTGCTTTTCGCTGATTGGACGAGAAGACAAGGTCCCACCCCTTCCTCATTAGTATTACTGGAATCAGGGTACCCGAAAATGGGGGGGTAGCCGAAGTGTAGAGCAAATGATCCACTGTTTAGGGGGTCAAATCAAAGATTCCAAAGTGGCACTCTTGCCCTATCCTAACCCTAACCCTAACCCTAACCCTAACCCTAACCCTAACCCTAACCCTAACCCTAACCCTAACCCTAACCCTAACCCTAACCCTAACCCTAACCCTAACCCTAACCCTAACCCTAACCCTAACCCTAACCCTAACCCTAACCCTAACCCTAACCCTAACCCTAACCCTAACCCTAACCCTAACCCTAACCCTAACCCTAACCCTAACCCTAACCCTAACCCTAACCCTAACCCTAACCCTAACCCTAACCCTAACCCTAACCCTAACCCTAACCCTAACCCTAACCCTAACCCTAACCCTAACCCTAACCCTAACCCTAACCCTAACCCTAACCCTAACCCTAACCCTAACCCTAACCCTAACCCTAACCCTAACCCTAACCCTAACCCTAACCCTAACCCTAACCCTAACCCTAACCCTAACCCTAACCCTAACCCTAACCCTAACCCTAACCCTAACCCTAACCCTAACCCTAACCCTAACCCTAACCCTAACCCTAACCCTAACCCTAACCCTAACCCTAACCCTAACCCTAACCCTAACCCTAACCCTAACCCTAACCCTAACCCTAACCCTAACCCTAACCCTAACCCTAACCCTAACCCTAACCCTAACCCTAACCCTAACCCTAACCCTAACCCTAACCCTAACCCTAACCCTAACCCTAACCCTAACCCTAACCCTAACCCTAACCCTAACCCTAACCCTAACCCTAACCCTAACCCTAACCCTAACCCTAACCCTAACCCTAACCCTAACCCTAACCCTAACCCTAACCCTAACCCTAACCCTAACCCTAACCCTAACCCTAACCCTAACCCTAACCCTAACCCTAACCCTAACCCTAACCCTAACCCTAACCCTAACCCTAACCCTAACCCTAACCCTAACCCTAACCCTAACCCTAACCCTGAAGAAGGCACACTTTTGCCGAAACGTCGTGAATATTCAGCCAAAAAATTAAGGGACACAGAAAGACAAGTTTAATTCAATTTGCAGAAATGGAGGGAAAGATGAAAGGACAAAATTCCTATAAAAGGGGAGGGGTTTAGTGGGTAAATTTGGCCGGAAGGCCAGTGCATTTCCGGCTCTCCTCCGGGTGAGCCGGTTCAGTTCCCCTCACCTAACCCTAACCCTAACCCTAACCCTAACCCTAACCCTAACCCTAACCCTAACCCTAACCCTAACCCTAACCCTAACCCTAACCCTAACCCTAACCCTAACCCTAACCCTAACCCTAACCCTAACCCTAACCCTAACCCTAACCCTAACCCTAACCCTAACCCTAACCCTAACCCTAAGGGTGGTTCCCACTTTTGTACAAACACATATTTCCAGAAATCTAAGGGTGATTCCCACATTGTTACAAACAGATATGATTTCCAGAACTCTAAAGGAGGTTCCCACGTTTTTACAAAGACATATTATTTCCAGAACTCTAAGGGGGGTCCCCACAATTTTACAAACACACAGGAACACACAAAACATTTTTTTCAGAACTTAAAGGGGAGTTCCCATATTTTTACAAAATAATTTTTCTAGTACTCTGAGGGAGTCTCCATTTTGTTATGAACTTTGTTTTACTAAGGGATGGTGCGAAAATGGAACGGAGAGATGCGGACGACGTGCGTCGGCCAGTGCATTGCCTTTGAACCCTGCAAACTGCCCAGTCGTCGGACGAAGCAGGGGGTTCATCGAGAGAGCTTCAAACATCTAACCCTAACCCTAACCCTAACCCTAACCCTAACCCTAACCCTAACCCTAAGTGGCACTCAGCCCCTATCCTAACCCTAACCCTAACCCTAACCCTAACCCTAACCCTAACACACATACATAAAGGCACACACTGCATGCACAACACTTACACACGTTTATTTACACATATTCCCTCACATGGACTCTGCCTTGTCGTGGCGTGGGGGCTTAAGTGCCTTGGTGGTCCTGTGGACTCTGGGGATTGGGTCTAGCCAGCTGGTCTACTGCTGGCTTGACCCAATCCCCAGAGTCCACAGGACCACTAGGGCACGACCAGAGAGTCCACTTTCTCTTTATCTTAACCTCTCCCTGTGCAGTTGTACTGAACCTAACCATCTCCTGGGGACTTGCCTGAACTCAAACAGTTGACTTAGTGAAAATCTTAGAAAATTTACAAGTATTTTTCCCAAAAGAAGTTTGTTTAATATAGGTACCTATCGACTCCAAATGGCCTGAAACGTGCTCCTAACTACTTTCTGGGTGAACCTTTTTCACCAAAACACTTAGTCAAATTTCAGGAAATTTTCGTCAAATTTCACAATTATTTTTTCCCAAAAAAACTTTGTTTATAGGTACGTATCGACTCCAAATGGCCTAAAACGTGCTCCTAAACACTTTCTGGGGGAACTTTTTTCACCAAAACACTTAGTCAAATTTCAGGAAATTATCGCTCCATTCATTTTCAATGCGATACACATTTCCGGTCATAACTTCCGAACGGAAGGTCGTAGAGACTTGGAAACTGCTTCCGTCGAACATAATACGACCACGAGCTTTCCAACGGTACCATCCATTAGCAAATGATCCACTCCTAGCAAAAGTTACAGACCTTTGAACTTGCTTTTCGCTGATTGGACGAGAAGACAAGGTCCCACCCCTTCCTCATTAGTATTACTGGAATCAGGGTACCCGAAAATGGGGGGGTAGCCGAAGTGTAGAGCAAATGATCCACTGTTTAGGGGGTCAAATCAAAGATTCCAAAGTGGCACTCTTGCCTTATCCTAACCCTAACCCTAACCCTAACCCTAACCCTAACCCTAACCCTAACCCTAACCCTAACCCTAACCCTAACCCTAACCCTAACCCTAACCCTAACCCTAACCCTAACCCTAACCCTAACCCTAACCCTAACCCTAACCCTAACCCTAACCCTAACCCTAACCCTAACCCTAACCCTAACCCTAACCCTAACCCTAACCCTAACCCTAACCCTAACCCTAACCCTAACCCTAACCCTAACCCTAACCCTAACCCTAACCCTAACCCTAACCCTAACCCTAACCCTAACCCTAACCCTAACCCTAACCCTAACCCTAACCCTAACCCTAACCCTAACCCTGAAGAAGGCACACTTTTGCCGAAACGTCGTGAATATTCAGCCAAAAAATTAAGGGACACAGAAAGACAAGTTTAATTCAATTTGCAGAAATGGAGGGAAAGATGAAAGGACAAAATTCCTATAAAAGGGGAGGGGTTTAGTGGGTAAATTTGGCCGGAAGGCCAGTGCATTTCCGGCTCTCCTCCGGGTGAGCCGGTTCAGTTCCCCTCACCTAACCCTAACCCTAACCCTAACCCTAACCCTAACCCTAACCCTAACCCTAACCCTAACCCTAACCCTAACCCTAACCCTAACCCTAACCCTAACCCTAACCCTAACCCTAACCCTAACCCTAACCCTAACCCTAACCCTAACCCTAACCCTAACCCTAACCCTAAGGGTGGTTCCCACTTTTGTACAAACACATATTTCCAGAAATCTAAGGGTGATTCCCACATTGTTACAAACAGATATGATTTCCAGAACTCTAAAGGAGGTTCCCACGTTTTTACAAAGACATATTATTTCCAGAACTCTAAGGGGGGTCCCCACAATTTTACAAACACACAGGAACACACAAAACATTTTTTTCAGAACTTAAAGGGGAGTTCCCATATTTTTACAAAATAATTTTTCTAGTACTCTGAGGGAGTCTCCATTTTGTTATGAACTTTGTTTTACTAAGGGATGGTGCGAAAATGGAACGGAGAGATGCGGACGACGTGCGTCGGCCAGTGCATTGCCTTTGAACCCTGCAAACTGCCCAGTCGTCGGACGAAGCAGGGGGTTCATCGAGAGAGCTTCAAACATCTAACCCTAACCCTAACCCTAACCCTAACCCTAACCCTAACCCTAACCCTAAGTGGCACTCAGCCCCTATCCTAACCCTAACCCTAACCCTAACCCTAACCCTAACCCTAACACACATACATAAAGGCACACACTGCATGCACAACACTTACACACGTTTATTTACACATATTCCCTCACATGGACTCTGCCTTGTCGTGGCGTGGGGGCTTAAGTGCCTTGGTGGTCCTGTGGACTCTGGGGATTGGGTCTAGCCAGCTGGTCTACTGCTGGCTTGACCCAATCCCCAGAGTCCACAGGACCACTAGGGCACGACCAGAGAGTCCACTTTCTCTTTATCTTAACCTCTCCCTGTGCAGTTGTACTGAACCTAACCATCTCCTGGGGACTTGCCTGAACTCAAACAGTTGACTTAGTGAAAATCTTAGAAAATTTACAAGTATTTTTCCCAAAAGAAGTTTGTTTAATATAGGTACCTATCGACTCCAAATGGCCTGAAACGTGCTCCTAACTACTTTCTGGGTGAACCTTTTTCACCAAAACACTTAGTCAAATTTCAGGAAATTTTCGTCAAATTTCACAATTATTTTTTCCCAAAAAAACTTTGTTTATAGGTACGTATCGACTCCAAATGGCCTAAAACGTGCTCCTAAACACTTTCTGGGGGAACTTTTTTCACCAAAACACTTAGTCAAATTTCAGGAAATTATCGCTCCATTCATTTTCAATGCGATACACATTTCCGGTCATAACTTCCGAACGGAAGGTCGTAGAGACTTGGAAACTGCTTCCGTCGAACATAATACGACCACGAGCTTTCCAACGGTACCATCCATTAGCAAATGATCCACTCCTAGCAAAAGTTACAGACCTTTGAACTTGCTTTTCGCTGATTGGACGAGAAGACAAGGTCCCACCCCTTCCTCATTAGTATTACTGGAATCAGGGTACCCGAAAATGGGGGGGTAGCCGAAGTGTAGAGCAAATGATCCACTGTTTAGGGGGTCAAATCAAAGATTCCAAAGTGGCACTCTTGCCTTATCCTAACCCTAACCCTAACCCTAACCCTAACCCTAACCCTAACCCTAACCCTAACCCTAACCCTAACCCTAACCCTAACCCTAACCCTAACCCTAACCCTAACCCTAACCCTAACCCTAACCCTAACCCTAACCCTAACCCTAACCCTAACCCTAACCCTAACCCTAACCCTAACCCTAACCCTAACCCTAACCCTAACCCTAACCCTAACCCTAACCCTAACCCTAACCCTAACCCTAACCCTAACCCTAACCCTAACCCTAACCCTAACCCTAACCCTAACCCTAACCCTAACCCTGAAGAAGGCACACTTTTGCCGAAACGTCGTGAATATTCAGCCAAAAAATTAAGGGACACAGAAAGACAAGTTTAATTCAATTTGCAGAAATGGAGGGAAAGATGAAAGGACAAAATTCCTATAAAAGGGGAGGGGTTTAGTGGGTAAATTTGGCCGGAAGGCCAGTGCATTTCCGGCTCTCCTCCGGGTGAGCCGGTTCAGTTCCCCTCACCTAACCCTAACCCTAACCCTAACCCTAACCCTAACCCTAACCCTAACCCTAACCCTAACCCTAACCCTAACCCTAACCCTAACCCTAACCCTAACCCTAACCCTAACCCTAACCCTAACCCTAACCCTAACCCTAACCCTAACCCTAACCCTAACCCTAACCCTAAGGGTGGTTCCCACTTTTGTACAAACACATATTTCCAGAAATCTAAGGGTGATTCCCACATTGTTACAAACAGATATGATTTCCAGAACTCTAAAGGAGGTTCCCACGTTTTTACAAAGACATATTATTTCCAGAACTCTAAGGGGGGTCCCCACAATTTTACAAACACACAGGAACACACAAAACATTTTTTTCAGAACTTAAAGGGGAGTTCCCATATTTTTACAAAATAATTTTTCTAGTACTCTGAGGGAGTCTCCATTTTGTTATGAACTTTGTTTTACTAAGGGATGGTGCGAAAATGGAACGGAGAGATGCGGACGACGTGCGTCGGCCAGTGCATTGCCTTTGAACCCTGCAAACTGCCCAGTCGTCGGACGAAGCAGGGGGTTCATCGAGAGAGCTTCAAACATCTAACCCTAACCCTAACCCTAACCCTAACCCTAACCCTAACCCTAACCCTAAGTGGCACTCAGCCCCTATCCTAACCCTAACCCTAACCCTAACCCTAACCCTAACCCTAACACACATACATAAAGGCACACACTGCATGCACAACACTTACACACGTTTATTTACACATATTCCCTCACATGGACTCTGCCTTGTCGTGGCGTGGGGGCTTAAGTGCCTTGGTGGTCCTGTGGACTCTGGGGATTGGGTCTAGCCAGCTGGTCTACTGCTGGCTTGACCCAATCCCCAGAGTCCACAGGACCACTAGGGCACGACCAGAGAGTCCACTTTCTCTTTATCTTAACCTCTCCCTGTGCAGTTGTACTGAACCTAACCATCTCCTGGGGACTTGCCTGAACTCAAACAGTTGACTTAGTGAAAATCTTAGAAAATTTACAAGTATTTTTCCCAAAAGAAGTTTGTTTAATATAGGTACCTATCGACTCCAAATGGCCTGAAACGTGCTCCTAACTACTTTCTGGGTGAACCTTTTTCACCAAAACACTTAGTCAAATTTCAGGAAATTTTCGTCAAATTTCACAATTATTTTTTCCCAAAAAAACTTTGTTTATAGGTACGTATCGACTCCAAATGGCCTAAAACGTGCTCCTAAACACTTTCTGGGGGAACTTTTTTCACCAAAACACTTAGTCAAATTTCAGGAAATTATCGCTCCATTCATTTTCAATGCGATACACATTTCCGGTCATAACTTCCGAACGGAAGGTCGTAGAGACTTGGAAACTGCTTCCGTCGAACATAATACGACCACGAGCTTTCCAACGGTACCATCCATTAGCAAATGATCCACTCCTAGCAAAAGTTACAGACCTTTGAACTTGCTTTTCGCTGATTGGACGAGAAGACAAGGTCCCACCCCTTCCTCATTAGTATTACTGGAATCAGGGTACCCGAAAATGGGGGGGTAGCCGAAGTGTAGAGCAAATGATCCACTGTTTAGGGGGTCAAATCAAAGATTCCAAAGTGGCACTCTTGCCTTATCCTAACCCTAACCCTAACCCTAACCCTAACCCTAACCCTAACCCTAACCCTAACCCTAACCCTAACCCTAACCCTAACCCTAACCCTAACCCTAACCCTAACCCTAACCCTAACCCTAACCCTAACCCTAACCCTAACCCTAACCCTAACCCTAACCCTAACCCTAACCCTAACCCTAACCCTAACCCTAACCCTAACCCTAACCCTAACCCTAACCCTGAAGAAGGCACACTTTTGCCGAAACGTCGTGAATATTCAGCCAAAAAATTAAGGGACACAGAAAGACAAGTTTAATTCAATTTGCAGAAATGGAGGGAAAGATGAAAGGACAAAATTCCTATAAAAGGGGAGGGGTTTAGTGGGTAAATTTGGCCGGAAGGCCAGTGCATTTCCGGCTCTCCTCCGGGTGAGCCGGTTCAGTTCCCCTCACCTAACCCTAACCCTAACCCTAACCCTAACCCTAACCCTAACCCTAACCCTAACCCTAACCCTAACCCTAACCCTAACCCTAACCCTAACCCTAACCCTAACCCTAACCCTAACCCTAACCCTAACCCTAACCCTAACCCTAACCCTAACCCTAACCCTAAGGGTGGTTCCCACTTTTGTACAAACACATATTTCCAGAAATCTAAGGGTGATTCCCACATTGTTACAAACAGATATGATTTCCAGAACTCTAAAGGAGGTTCCCACGTTTTTACAAAGACATATTATTTCCAGAACTCTAAGGGGGGTCCCCACAATTTTACAAACACACAGGAACACACAAAACATTTTTTTCAGAACTTAAAGGGGAGTTCCCATATTTTTACAAAATAATTTTTCTAGTACTCTGAGGGAGTCTCCATTTTGTTATGAACTTTGTTTTACTAAGGGATGGTGCGAAAATGGAACGGAGAGATGCGGACGACGTGCGTCGGCCAGTGCATTGCCTTTGAACCCTGCAAACTGCCCAGTCGTCGGACGAAGCAGGGGGTTCATCGAGAGAGCTTCAAACATCTAACCCTAACCCTAACCCTAACCCTAACCCTAACCCTAACCCTAACCCTAAGTGGCACTCAGCCCCTATCCTAACCCTAACCCTAACCCTAACCCTAACCCTAACCCTAACACACATACATAAAGGCACACACTGCATGCACAACACTTACACACGTTTATTTACACATATTCCCTCACATGGACTCTGCCTTGTCGTGGCGTGGGGGCTTAAGTGCCTTGGTGGTCCTGTGGACTCTGGGGATTGGGTCTAGCCAGCTGGTCTACTGCTGGCTTGACCCAATCCCCAGAGTCCACAGGACCACTAGGGCACGACCAGAGAGTCCACTTTCTCTTTATCTTAACCTCTCCCTGTGCAGTTGTACTGAACCTAACCATCTCCTGGGGACTTGCCTGAACTCAAACAGTTGACTTAGTGAAAATCTTAGAAAATTTACAAGTATTTTTCCCAAAAGAAGTTTGTTTAATATAGGTACCTATCGACTCCAAATGGCCTGAAACGTGCTCCTAACTACTTTCTGGGTGAACCTTTTTCACCAAAACACTTAGTCAAATTTCAGGAAATTTTCGTCAAATTTCACAATTATTTTTTCCCAAAAAAACTTTGTTTATAGGTACGTATCGACTCCAAATGGCCTAAAACGTGCTCCTAAACACTTTCTGGGGGAACTTTTTTCACCAAAACACTTAGTCAAATTTCAGGAAATTATCGCTCCATTCATTTTCAATGCGATACACATTTCCGGTCATAACTTCCGAACGGAAGGTCGTAGAGACTTGGAAACTGCTTCCGTCGAACATAATACGACCACGAGCTTTCCAACGGTACCATCCATTAGCAAATGATCCACTCCTAGCAAAAGTTACAGACCTTTGAACTTGCTTTTCGCTGATTGGACGAGAAGACAAGGTCCCACCCCTTCCTCATTAGTATTACTGGAATCAGGGTACCCGAAAATGGGGGGGTAGCCGAAGTGTAGAGCAAATGATCCACTGTTTAGGGGGTCAAATCAAAGATTCCAAAGTGGCACTCTTGCCTTATCCTAACCCTAACCCTAACCCTAACCCTAACCCTAACCCTAACCCTAACCCTAACCCTAACCCTAACCCTAACCCTAACCCTAACCCTAACCCTAACCCTAACCCTAACCCTAACCCTAACCCTAACCCTAACCCTAACCCTAACCCTAACCCTAACCCTAACCCTAACCCTAACCCTAACCCTAACCCTAACCCTAACCCTAACCCTAACCCTAACCCTAACCCTAACCCTGAAGAAGGCACACTTTTGCCGAAACGTCGTGAATATTCAGCCAAAAAATTAAGGGACACAGAAAGACAAGTTTAATTCAATTTGCAGAAATGGAGGGAAAGATGAAAGGACAAAATTCCTATAAAAGGGGAGGGGTTTAGTGGGTAAATTTGGCCGGAAGGCCAGTGCATTTCCGGCTCTCCTCCGGGTGAGCCGGTTCAGTTCCCCTCACCTAACCCTAACCCTAACCCTAACCCTAACCCTAACCCTAACCCTAACCCTAACCCTAACCCTAACCCTAACCCTAACCCTAACCCTAACCCTAACCCTAACCCTAACCCTAACCCTAACCCTAACCCTAACCCTAACCCTAACCCTAACCCTAACCCTAACCCTAAGGGTGGTTCCCACTTTTGTACAAACACATATTTCCAGAAATCTAAGGGTGATTCCCACATTGTTACAAACAGATATGATTTCCAGAACTCTAAAGGAGGTTCCCACGTTTTTACAAAGACATATTATTTCCAGAACTCTAAGGGGGGTCCCCACAATTTTACAAACACACAGGAACACACAAAACATTTTTTTCAGAACTTAAAGGGGAGTTCCCATATTTTTACAAAATAATTTTTCTAGTACTCTGAGGGAGTCTCCATTTTGTTATGAACTTTGTTTTACTAAGGGATGGTGCGAAAATGGAACGGAGAGATGCGGACGACGTGCGTCGGCCAGTGCATTGCCTTTGAACCCTGCAAACTGCCCAGTCGTCGGACGAAGCAGGGGGTTCATCGAGAGAGCTTCAAACATCTAACCCTAACCCTAACCCTAACCCTAACCCTAACCCTAACCCTAACCCTAAGTGGCACTCAGCCCCTATCCTAACCCTAACCCTAACCCTAACCCTAACCCTAACCCTAACACACATACATAAAGGCACACACTGCATGCACAACACTTACACACGTTTATTTACACATATTCCCTCACATGGACTCTGCCTTGTCGTGGCGTGGGGGCTTAAGTGCCTTGGTGGTCCTGTGGACTCTGGGGATTGGGTCTAGCCAGCTGGTCTACTGCTGGCTTGACCCAATCCCCAGAGTCCACAGGACCACTAGGGCACGACCAGAGAGTCCACTTTCTCTTTATCTTAACCTCTCCCTGTGCAGTTGTACTGAACCTAACCATCTCCTGGGGACTTGCCTGAACTCAAACAGTTGACTTAGTGAAAATCTTAGAAAATTTACAAGTATTTTTCCCAAAAGAAGTTTGTTTAATATAGGTACCTATCGACTCCAAATGGCCTGAAACGTGCTCCTAACTACTTTCTGGGTGAACCTTTTTCACCAAAACACTTAGTCAAATTTCAGGAAATTTTCGTCAAATTTCACAATTATTTTTTCCCAAAAAAACTTTGTTTATAGGTACGTATCGACTCCAAATGGCCTAAAACGTGCTCCTAAACACTTTCTGGGGGAACTTTTTTCACCAAAACACTTAGTCAAATTTCAGGAAATTATCGCTCCATTCATTTTCAATGCGATACACATTTCCGGTCATAACTTCCGAACGGAAGGTCGTAGAGACTTGGAAACTGCTTCCGTCGAACATAATACGACCACGAGCTTTCCAACGGTACCATCCATTAGCAAATGATCCACTCCTAGCAAAAGTTACAGACCTTTGAACTTGCTTTTCGCTGATTGGACGAGAAGACAAGGTCCCACCCCTTCCTCATTAGTATTACTGGAATCAGGGTACCCGAAAATGGGGGGGTAGCCGAAGTGTAGAGCAAATGATCCACTGTTTAGGGGGTCAAATCAAAGATTCCAAAGTGGCACTCTTGCCTTATCCTAACCCTAACCCTAACCCTAACCCTAACCCTAACCCTAACCTAACCCTAACCCTAACCCTAACCCTAACCCTAACCCTAACTACTTTCTGGGTGAACCTTTTTCACTAAAACACTTAGGCAAATTTCAGGAAATTTTCGCTCCATTCATTTTCAATGCGATACACATTTCCGGTCATAACTTCCGAACGAAAGGTCGTAGAGACTTGGAAACAGCTTCGTTGGAAAGCTAGACCCCGAAATAGGTCTGACGCGACCAGGTTTCGAAGCTCTAGGACCTTCCTATCAAAAGTTATTTAAAAAAAACACTTTTTACCCATGATCCTTTGCTCCAATCGCGAAAACGACACCGTCAGCCAGGTTTCGATTTGGGCCGGTGGCCCAAAGGTGGCTTTTACCCCCTATCCTAACCCTAACCCTAACCCTAACCCTAACCCTAACCCTAACCCTAACCCTAACCCTAACCCTAACCCTAACCCTAACCCTAACCCTAACCCTAACCCTAACCCTAACCCTAACCCTAACCCTAACCCTAACCCTAACCCTAACCCTAACCCTAACCCTAACCCTAACCCTAACCCTAACCCTAACCCTACCATCCATGAGCAAATGATCCACTCCTAGCAAAAGTTACAGACCTTTGAACTTGCTTTTCGCTGATTGGACGAGAAGACAAGGTCCCACCCCTTCCTCATTAGTATTACTGGAATCAGGGTACCCGAAAATGGGGGGGTAGCCGAAGTGTAGAGCAAATGATCCACTGTTTAGGGGGTCAAATCAAAGATTCCAAAGTGGCACTCTTGCCCTATCCTAACCCTAACCCTAACCCTAACCCTAACCCTAACCCTAACCCTAGGTACTTATCGACTCCAAATGGCCTAAAACGTGCTCCTAAACACTTTCTGGGGGAACTTTTTTCACCAAAACACTTAGTCAAATTTCAGGAAATTATCGCTCCATTCATTTTCAATGCGATACACATTTCCGGTCATAACTTCCGAACGGAAGGTCGTAGAGACTTGGAAACTGCTTCCGTCGAACATAATACGACCACGAGCTTTCCAACGGTACCATCCATGAGCAAATGATCCACTCCTAGCAAAAGTTACAGACCTTTGAACTTGCTTTTCGCTGATTGGACGAGAAGACAAGGTCCCACCCCTTCCTCATTAGTATTACTGGAATCAGGGTACCCGAAAATGGGGGGGTAGCCGAAGTGTAGAGCAAATGATCCACTGTTTAGGGGGTCAAATCAAAGATTCCAAAGTGGCACTCTTGCCCTATCCTAACCCTAACCCTAACCCTAACCCTAACCCTAAAGTGGCACTCTTGCCCTATCCTAACCCTAACCCTAACCCTAACCCTAACCCTAACCCTAGCCTTATCCTAACCCTAACCCTAACCCTAACCCTAACCTCTCCCTGTGCAGTTGTACTGAACCTAACCATCTCCTGGGGACTTGCCTGAACTCAAACAGTTGACTTAGTGAAAATCTTAGAAAATTTACAAGTATTTTTCCCAAAAAATATTTGTTTAATATAGGTACCTATCGACTCCAAATGGCCTAAAACGTGCTCCTAAACACTTTCTGGGGGAACTTTTTTCACCAAAACACTTAGTCAAATTTCAGGAAATTATCGCTCCATTCATTTTCAATGCGATACACATTTCCGGTCATAACTTCCGAACGGAAGGTCGTAGAGACTTGGAAACTGCTTCCGTCGAACATAATACGACCACGAGCTTTCCAACGGTACCATCCATGAGCAAATGATCCACTCCTAGCAAAAGTTACAGACCTTTGAACTTGCTTTTCGCTGATTGGACGAGAAGACAAGGTCCCACCCCTTCCTCATTAGTATTACTGGAATCAGGGTACCCGAAAATGGGGGGGTAGCCGAAGTGTAGAGCAAATGATCCACTGTTTAGGGGGTCAAATCAAAGATTCCAAAGTGGCACTCTTGCCCTATCCTAACCCTAACCCTAACCCTAACCCTAACCCTAACCCTAACCCTAGGTACTTATCGACTCCAAATGGCCTAAAACGTGCTCCTAAACACTTTCTGGGGGAACTTTTTTCACCAAAACACTTAGTCAAATTTCAGGAAATTATCGCTCCATTCATTTTCAATGCGATACACATTTCCGGTCATAACTTCCGAACGGAAGGTCGTAGAGACTTGGAAACTGCTTCCGTCGAACATAATACGACCACGAGCTTTCCAACGGTACCATCCATGAGCAAATGATCCACTCCTAGCAAAAGTTACAGACCTTTGAACTTGCTTTTCGCTGATTGGACGAGAAGACAAGGTCCCACCCCTTCCTCATTAGTATTACTGGAATCAGGGTACCCGAAAATGGGGGGGTAGCCGAAGTGTAGAGCAAATGATCCACTGTTTAGGGGGTCAAATCAAAGATTCCAAAGTGGCACTCTTGCCCTATCCTAACCCTAACCCTAACCCTAACCCTAACCCTAAAGTGGCACTCTTGCCCTATCCTAACCCTAACCCTAACCCTAACCCTAACCCTAACCCTAGCCTTATCCTAACCCTAACCCTAACCCTAACCCTAACCTCTCCCTGTGCAGTTGTACTGAACCTAACCATCTCCTGGGGACTTGCCTGAACTCAAACAGTTGACTTAGTGAAAATCTTAGAAAATTTACAAGTATTTTTCCCAAAAAATATTTGTTTAATATAGGTACCTATCGACTCCAAATGGCCTAAAACGTGCTCCTAAACACTTTCTGGGGGAACTTTTTTCACCAAAACACTTAGTCAAATTTCAGGAAATTATCGCTCCATTCATTTTCAATGCGATACACATTTCCGGTCATAACTTCCGAACGGAAGGTCGTAGAGACTTGGAAACTGCTTCCGTCGAACATAATACGACCACGAGCTTTCCAACGGTACCATCCATGAGCAAATGATCCACTCCTAGCAAAAGTTACAGACCTTTGAACTTGCTTTTCGCTGATTGGACGAGAAGACAAGGTCCCACCCCTTCCTCATTAGTATTACTGGAATCAGGGTACCCGAAAATGGGGGGGTAGCCGAAGTGTAGAGCAAATGATCCACTGTTTAGGGGGTCAAATCAAAGATTCCAAAGTGGCACTCTTGCCCTATCCTAACCCTAACCCTAACCCTAACCCTAACCCTAACCCTAACCCTAGGTACTTATCGACTCCAAATGGCCTAAAACGTGCTCCTAAACACTTTCTGGGGGAACTTTTTTCACCAAAACACTTAGTCAAATTTCAGGAAATTATCGCTCCATTCATTTTCAATGCGATACACATTTCCGGTCATAACTTCCGAACGGAAGGTCGTAGAGACTTGGAAACTGCTTCCGTCGAACATAATACGACCACGAGCTTTCCAACGGTACCATCCATGAGCAAATGATCCACTCCTAGCAAAAGTTACAGACCTTTGAACTTGCTTTTCGCTGATTGGACGAGAAGACAAGGTCCCACCCCTTCCTCATTAGTATTACTGGAATCAGGGTACCCGAAAATGGGGGGGTAGCCGAAGTGTAGAGCAAATGATCCACTGTTTAGGGGGTCAAATCAAAGATTCCAAAGTGGCACTCTTGCCCTATCCTAACCCTAACCCTAACCCTAACCCTAACCCTAAAGTGGCACTCTTGCCCTATCCTAACCCTAACCCTAACCCTAACCCTAACCCTAACCCTAGCCTTATCCTAACCCTAACCCTAACCCTAACCCTAACCTCTCCCTGTGCAGTTGTACTGAACCTAACCATCTCCTGGGGACTTGCCTGAACTCAAACAGTTGACTTAGTGAAAATCTTAGAAAATTTACAAGTATTTTTCCCAAAAAATATTTGTTTAATATAGGTACCTATCGACTCCAAATGGCCTAAAACGTGCTCCTAAACACTTTCTGGGGGAACTTTTTTCACCAAAACACTTAGTCAAATTTCAGGAAATTATCGCTCCATTCATTTTCAATGCGATACACATTTCCGGTCATAACTTCCGAACGGAAGGTCGTAGAGACTTGGAAACTGCTTCCGTCGAACATAATACGACCACGAGCTTTCCAACGGTACCATCCATGAGCAAATGATCCACTCCTAGCAAAAGTTACAGACCTTTGAACTTGCTTTTCGCTGATTGGACGAGAAGACAAGGTCCCACCCCTTCCTCATTAGTATTACTGGAATCAGGGTACCCGAAAATGGGGGGGTAGCCGAAGTGTAGAGCAAATGATCCACTGTTTAGGGGGTCAAATCAAAGATTCCAAAGTGGCACTCTTGCCCTATCCTAACCCTAACCCTAACCCTAACCCTAACCCTAACCCTAACCCTAGGTACTTATCGACTCCAAATGGCCTAAAACGTGCTCCTAAACACTTTCTGGGGGAACTTTTTTCACCAAAACACTTAGTCAAATTTCAGGAAATTATCGCTCCATTCATTTTCAATGCGATACACATTTCCGGTCATAACTTCCGAACGGAAGGTCGTAGAGACTTGGAAACTGCTTCCGTCGAACATAATACGACCACGAGCTTTCCAACGGTACCATCCATGAGCAAATGATCCACTCCTAGCAAAAGTTACAGACCTTTGAACTTGCTTTTCGCTGATTGGACGAGAAGACAAGGTCCCACCCCTTCCTCATTAGTATTACTGGAATCAGGGTACCCGAAAATGGGGGGGTAGCCGAAGTGTAGAGCAAATGATCCACTGTTTAGGGGGTCAAATCAAAGATTCCAAAGTGGCACTCTTGCCCTATCCTAACCCTAACCCTAACCCTAACCCTAACCCTAAAGTGGCACTCTTGCCCTATCCTAACCCTAACCCTAACCCTAACCCTAACCCTAACCCTAGCCTTATCCTAACCCTAACCCTAACCCTAACCCTAACCTCTCCCTGTGCAGTTGTACTGAACCTAACCATCTCCTGGGGACTTGCCTGAACTCAAACAGTTGACTTAGTGAAAATCTTAGAAAATTTACAAGTATTTTTCCCAAAAAATATTTGTTTAATATAGGTACCTATCGACTCCAAATGGCCTAAAACGTGCTCCTAAACACTTTCTGGGGGAACTTTTTTCACCAAAACACTTAGTCAAATTTCAGGAAATTATCGCTCCATTCATTTTCAATGCGATACACATTTCCGGTCATAACTTCCGAACGGAAGGTCGTAGAGACTTGGAAACTGCTTCCGTCGAACATAATACGACCACGAGCTTTCCAACGGTACCATCCATGAGCAAATGATCCACTCCTAGCAAAAGTTACAGACCTTTGAACTTGCTTTTCGCTGATTGGACGAGAAGACAAGGTCCCACCCCTTCCTCATTAGTATTCCTGGAATCAGGGTACATGAAAATGGGGGGGTAGCCGAAGTGTCAAGCAAATGATCCACTGTTTAGGGGGTCAAATCAAAGATTCCAAAGTGGCACTCAGCCCCTATCCTAACCCTAACCCTAACCCTAACCCTAACCCTAACCCTAACCCTAACCCTAACCCTAACCCTAACCCTAACCCTAACCTCACCCTGACTTGGATCGTACCAGGAAATTCAGGACTCCATCCTTCTCTTTCCTTCCCTCGCACTGCGTGGGAGTGAGAGGGACAGGGTAACAGCCCGGTCCGGCGGGGGAAAGCGCTGTCCGTCCAGACACCTCTCCCTGGCCCTGTCCCTTCTCAAACCTCCACATTTTTTCACAATTTTTTTACAAAAAATGTTTTTTCAGAACTACAATGGTGATACAGGACTCCATCCTTCTCTTTCCTTCCCCCGCACTGCGTGGGAGTGAGAGGGACAGGGTAACAGCCCGGTCCGGCGGGGGAAAGCGCTGTCCGTCCAGACACCTCTCCCTGGCCCTGTCCCTTCTCAAACCTCCACATTTTTTTACATTTTTTTACACATTTTTTCTCCAGAACTATAATGATGGTACAGGACTCCATCCTTCTCTTTCCTTCCCTCGCACTGCGTGGGAGTGAGAGGGACAGGGTAACAGCCCGGTCCGGCGGGGGAAAGCGCTGTCCGTCCAGACACCTCTCCCTGACCCTGTCCCTTCTCAAACCTTCTCCACTTTTTTACATTTTTTTGACAAAAATGTTTTTCCAGAACTCTGAGGGAGGCTCCCAAATTTTTACAAACATTATTTTATTATATATTTTTGTATATATATTTTTTTCCAGAAATCTAAGGGTGGTTCCCACTTTTTTACAAACACGTTATTTTCAGAGATCTAAGGGTGGTTCCCACTTTTGTACAAACAGATATTTCTAGAAATCTAAGGGTGATTCCCACATTTTTACAAACAGATATGATTTCCAGAACTCTAAAGGAGGTTCCCACGTTTTTACAAAGACATATTATTTCCAGAACTCTAAGGGAGGTCCCCACAATTTTACAAACACACAGGAACACACCTTTTTTCTCCAGAACTTAAAGGGGAGTTCCCATATTTTTACAAAATAATTTTTCCAGTACTCTGAGGGTGTCTCCATTTTGTTATAAACTTTGTTTTACTAAGGGATGGTGCGGAAATGGAACGGAGAGATGCGGACGACGTGCGCCGGCCAGTGCATTGCCTTTGAACCCTGTAAACTGCCCAGTCGTCGGACCAGGGTAGGGGGTTCATCGAGATAGCATCAAACAACTAACCCTAACCCTAACCCTAACCCTAACCCTTACCTCATTTTACCCCCTTAATCTAACCCTAACCCTAACCCTAACCCTAACACACACACACACACGCGTATACACACACACACACACACACACGCACACACACACACACGCGTACACACACACACACGCGTATACACACACACACGCGTATACACACACACACACACGCGTACACACACACACACACACACACACACACACACACACGCGTACACACAGTTGAATTAGTGAAAATCTTGGAAAATTTACAAGTATTTTTCAAAAAATATATATGTTTAAAATAGGTACCTATCGACTCCAAATGACCTGAAAGGTGCTCCTAACAACTTTCTGGGGGTACGTTTTTCACCAAAACACTTAGTCAAATTTCAGGAAATTTTCGCTCCATTCATTTTCAATGCGATACACATTTCCGGTCATAACTTCCGAACGGAAGGTCGTAGAGACTTGGAAACTGCTTCCGTCGAACATAATACGACCACGAGCTTTCCAATGGTACCATCCATGAGCAAATGATCCACTCCTAGCAAAAGTTACAGACCTTTGAACTTGCTTTTCGCTGATTGGACGAGAAGACAAGGTCCCACCCCTTCCTCATTAGTATTCCTGGAATCAGGGTACATGAAAATGGGGGGGTAGCCGAAGTGTCAAGCAAATGATCCACTGTTTAGGGGGTCAAATCAAAGATTCCAAAGTGGCACTCAGCCCCTATCCTAACCCTAACCCTAACCCTAACCCTAACCCTAACCCTAACCCTAACCCTAACCCTAACCCTAACCCTAACCTCACCCTGACTTGGATCGTACCAGGAAATTCAGGACTCCATCCTTCTCTTTCCTTCCCTCGCACTGCGTGGGAGTGAGAGGGACAGGGTAACAGCCCGGTCCGGCGGGGGAAAGCGCTGTCCGTCCAGACACCTCTCCCTGGCCCTGTCCCTTCTCAAACCTCCACATTTTTTCACAATTTTTTTACAAAAAATGTTTTTTCAGAACTACAATGGTGATACAGGACTCCATCCTTCTCTTTCCTTCCCCCGCACTGCGTGGGAGTGAGAGGGACAGGGTAACAGCCCGGTCCGGCGGGGGAAAGCGCTGTCCGTCCAGACACCTCTCCCTGGCCCTGTCCCTTCTCAAACCTCCACATTTTTTTACATTTTTTTACACATTTTTTCTCCAGAACTATAATGATGGTACAGGACTCCATCCTTCTCTTTCCTTCCCTCGCACTGCGTGGGAGTGAGAGGGACAGGGTAACAGCCCGGTCCGGCGGGGGAAAGCGCTGTCCGTCCAGACACCTCTCCCTGACCCTGTCCCTTCTCAAACCTTCTCCACTTTTTTACATTTTTTTGACAAAAATGTTTTTCCAGAACTCTGAGGGAGGCTCCCAAATTTTTACAAACATTATTTTATTATATATTTTTGTATATATATTTTTTTCCAGAAATCTAAGGGTGGTTCCCACTTTTTTACAAACACGTTATTTTCAGAGATCTAAGGGTGGTTCCCACTTTTGTACAAACAGATATTTCTAGAAATCTAAGGGTGATTCCCACATTTTTACAAACAGATATGATTTCCAGAACTCTAAAGGAGGTTCCCACGTTTTTACAAAGACATATTATTTCCAGAACTCTAAGGGAGGTCCCCACAATTTTACAAACACACAGGAACACACCTTTTTTCTCCAGAACTTAAAGGGGAGTTCCCATATTTTTACAAAATAATTTTTCCAGTACTCTGAGGGTGTCTCCATTTTGTTATAAACTTTGTTTTACTAAGGGATGGTGCGGAAATGGAACGGAGAGATGCGGACGACGTGCGCCGGCCAGTGCATTGCCTTTGAACCCTGTAAACTGCCCAGTCGTCGGACCAGGGTAGGGGGTTCATCGAGATAGCATCAAACAACTAACCCTAACCCTAACCCTAACCCTAACCCTTACCTCATTTTACCCCCTTAATCTAACCCTAACCCTAACCCTAACACACACACACACACGCGTATACACACACACACACACACACACGCACACACACACACACGCGTACACACACACACACGCGTATACACACACACACGCGTATACACACACACACACACGCGTACACACACACACACACACACACACACACACACACACGCGTACACACAGTTGAATTAGTGAAAATCTTGGAAAATTTACAAGTATTTTTCAAAAAATATATATGTTTAAAATAGGTACCTATCGACTCCAAATGACCTGAAAGGTGCTCCTAACAACTTTCTGGGGGTACGTTTTTCACCAAAACACTTAGTCAAATTTCAGGAAATTTTCGCTCCATTCATTTTCAATGCGATACACATTTCCGGTCATAACTTCCGAACGGAAGGTCGTAGAGACTTGGAAACTGCTTCCGTCGAACATAATACGACCACGAGCTTTCCAATGGTACCATCCATGAGCAAATGATCCACTCCTAGCAAAAGTTACAGACCTTTGAACTTGCTTTTCGCTGATTGGACGAGAAGACAAGGTCCCACCCCTTCCTCATTAGTATTCCTGGAATCAGGGTACATGAAAATGGGGGGGTAGCCGAAGTGTCAAGCAAATGATCCACTGTTTAGGGGGTCAAATCAAAGATTCCAAAGTGGCACTCAGCCCCTATCCTAACCCTAACCCTAACCCTAACCCAAACCCTAACCCTAACCCTAACCCTAACCCTAACCCTAACCCTAACCCACTTGGAAACTGCTTCCGTCGAACATAATACGACCACGAGCTTTCCAACGGTACCATCCATGAGCAAATGATCCACTCCTAGCAAAAGTTACAGACCTTTGAACTTGCTTTTCTCTGATTGGACGAGAAGACAAGGTCCCACCCCTTCCTCATTAGTATTCCTGGAATCAGGGTACATGAAAATGGGGGGTAGCCGAAGTGTCAAGCAAATGATCCACTGTTTAGGGGGTCAAATCAAAGATTCCAAAGTGGCACTCAGCCCCTATCCTAACCCTAACCCTAACCCTAACCCTAACCCCTAACCCCTAACCCCTAACCCCTAACCCTAACCCTAACCCAAATCTGTAACTGACCTTTTGTCTCTACTACTAATCAAACTTAAACTTGTTCATTGACCTGTTGTCTCCACTATTAATCTAACTTTCAGTGGATAGTACGGTCAAGAGAGCTATGACGACGTGCGCCGGCCTGTGCATTGCCTTTGGTCCCTGTAAACCACCGAGTCGACGGACGAGGTGGGGGGATCATCGAGAAACCTGAAAAATCTAACCCTAACCCTAACCCTAACCCTAACCCTAACCCTAAATTTCAGGAAATTTTCGTCAAATTTCACAATTATTTTTTCCCAAAAAAACTTTGTTTATAGGTACGTATCGACTCCAAATGGCCTAAAACGTGCTCCTAAACACTTTCTGGGGGAACTTTTTTCACCAAAACACTTAGTCAAATTTCAGGAAATTATCGCTCCATTCATTTTCAATGCGATACACATTTCCGGTCATAACTTCCGAACGGAAGGTCGTAGAGACTTGGAAACTGCTTCCGTCGAACATAATACGACCACGAGCTTTCCAACGGTACCATCCATGAGCAAATGATCCACTCCTAGCAAAAGTTACAGACCTTTGAACTTGCTTTTCGCTGATTGGACGAGAAGACAAGGTCCCACCCCTTCCTCATTAGTATTACTGGAATCAGGGTACCCGAAAATGGGGGGGTAGCCGAAGTGTAGAGCAAATGATCCACTGTTTAGGGGGTCAAATCAAAGATTCCAAAGTGGCACTCTTGCCCTATCCTAACCCTAACCCTAACCCTAACCCTAACCCTAACCCCTAACCCCTAACCCTAACCCTAACCCTAACCCTAACCCTAACCCTAACCCTAACCCCTGACCCTGACCCTAACCCTAGCCCTAACCCTTAACCCCAACCCCAACCCTAAACCTAACCCTAACCCTACCCTTGACCCTAACCCCTAAAACACAACCCGAAACCTAACCCAAACCATAACCGTAACCAGAAACCCAAAATCCCAACCGTAACCCTAACTCAAATCCCAATTTCAGCCTTAACCTCAAAACCAAACCCTAAACTTAAATTAAAACCCTAACCTTAACCCTAATCTTAAACTACACAAACAAATTCTAACCCTAACCCCAAATCCTAAAAACCGCTCTAAGAAAACCCCTCTCCTCTCTGAACTATCAATTCCCCCCCCCCCCCCCCCCCCCTCTTTTCCCCTTCTAAAAACTCACAACTATCCTCTCAAAGTGCACCCACTAGCCACCTACGAAGACACCGGATCCTCCAAATCCGACTGCACACATAAGGGGTACCCAGTTACCTTAATACACCATACAGCACATCTCACATCAAAACTCTGAAACTATTCAGAGGTCTCGCACCATACGCTACTGACAAAAGTACTTTAGTGCATACGGATCTCAACTGGATGTACGATGTGAGAGTGCAACACTACCTTCTGCGAACTCTGGTAACGCCGACGAGCGTTAGGAGGCAGTAGCGTATTGGTTTCCCGCAGGGAGCCGTTGAACACAAACCCTAACCCTAACCCTAACCCATATTTTTACAAAATAATTTTTCTAGTACTCTGAGGGAGTCTCCATTTTGTTATGAACTTTGTTTTACTAAGGGATGGTGCGAAAATGGAACGGAGAGATGCGGACGACGTGCGTCGGCCAGTGCATTGCCTTTGAACCCTGCAAACTGCCCAGTCGTCGGACGAAGCAGGGGGTTCATCGAGAGAGCTTCAAACATCTAACCCTAACCCAAAAAAAAGGTTAGGGTTATAGGTACATATCGACTCCAAATGGCCTGAAACGTGCTCCTAAACACTTTCTGGGGGAACACTTTTCACCAAAACACTTAGTCAAATTTCAGGAAATTATCGCTCCATTCATTTCCAATGCGATACACATTTCCGGTCATAACTTCCGAACGGAAGGTCGTAGAGACTTGGAAACTGCTTCCGTCGAACATAATACGACCACGAGCTTTCCAACGGTACCATCCATGAGCAAATGATCCACTCCTAGCAAAAGTTACAGACCTTTGAACTTGCTTTTCGCTGATTGGACGAGAAGACAAGGTCCCACCCCTTCCTCATTAGTATTACTGGAATCAGGGTACCCGAAAATGGGGGGGTAGCCGAAGTTTCAAGCAAATGATCCACTGTTTAGGGGGTCAAATCAAAGATTCCAAAGTGGCACTCTTGCCTTATCCTAACCCTAACCCTAACCCTAACCCTAACCCTAACCCTTTCCCAAATCCTAACCTTAACCCTTCCCCCCACCATAAAACCTAACCCTAACCCTTTCCCAAATCCTAACCTTAACCCTTTCCCCCACACCATAATCCTAACCCTAACCCAAACCCACCCTGACCTTAACCCCAACCTCACCCTGACTTGGATCGTACCAGGAAATTCAGGACTCCATCCTTCTCTTTCCTTCCCTCGCACTGCGTGGGAGTGAGAGGGACAGGGTAACAGCCCGGTCCGGCGGGGGAAAGCGCTGTCCGTCCAGACACCTCTCCCTGGCCCTGTCCCTTCTCAAACCTCCACATTTTTTCACAATTTTTTTACAAAAAATGTTTTTTCAGAACTACAATGGTGATACAGGACTCCATCCTTCTCTTTCCTTCCCCCGCACTGCGTGGGAGTGAGAGGGACAGGGTAACAGCCCGGTCCGGCGGGGGAAAGCGCTGTCCGTCCAGACACCTCTCCCTGGCCCTGTCCCTTCTCAAACCTCCACATTTTTTTACATTTTTTTACACATTTTTTCTCCAGAACTATAATGATGGTACAGGACTCCATCCTTCTCTTTCCTTCCCTCGCACTGCGTGGGAGTGAGAGGGACAGGGTAACAGCCCGGTCCGGCGGGGGAAAGCGCTGTCCGTCCAGACACCTCTCCCTGACCCTGTCCCTTCTCAAACCTTCTCCACTTTTTTACATTTTTTTGACAAAAATGTTTTTCCAGAACTCTGAGGGAGGCTCCCAAATTTTTACAAACATTATTTTATTATATATTTTTGTATATATATTTTTTTCCAGAAATCTAAGGGTGGTTCCCACTTTTTTACAAACACGTTATTTTCAGAGATCTAAGGGTGGTTCCCACTTTTGTACAAACAGATATTTCTAGAAATCTAAGGGTGATTCCCACATTTTTACAAACAGATATGATTTCCAGAACTCTAAAGGAGGTTCCCACGTTTTTACAAAGACATATTATTTCCAGAACTCTAAGGGAGGTCCCCACAATTTTACAAACACACAGGAACACACCTTTTTTCTCCAGAACTTAAAGGGGAGTTCCCATATTTTTACAAAATAATTTTTCCAGTACTCTGAGGGTGTCTCCATTTTGTTATAAACTTTGTTTTACTAAGGGATGGTGCGGAAATGGAACGGAGAGATGCGGACGACGTGCGCCGGCCAGTGCATTGCCTTTGAACCCTGTAAACTGCCCAGTCGTCGGACCAGGGTAGGGGGTTCATCGAGATAGCATCAAACAACTAACCCTAACCCTAACCCTAACCCTAACCCTTACCTCATTTTACCCCCTTAATCTAACCCTAACCCTAACCCTAACCCTAACACACACACACACACGCGTATACACACACACACACACACACACGCACACACACACACACGCGTACACACACACACACGCGTATACACACACACACACACGCGTACACACACACACACACACACACACACACACACACACACGCGTACACACAGTTGAATTAGTGAAAATCTTGGAAAATTTACAAGTATTTTTCAAAAAATATATATGTTTAAAATAGGTACCTATCGACTCCAAATGACCTGAAAGGTGCTCCTAACAACTTTCTGGGGGTACGTTTTTCACCAAAACACTTAGTCAAATTTCAGGAAATTTTCGCTCCATTCATTTTCAATGCGATACACATTTCCGGTCATAACTTCCGAACGGAAGGTCGTAGAGACTTGGAAACTGCTTCCGTCGAACATAATACGACCACGAGCTTTCCAATGGTACCATCCATGAGCAAATGATCCACTCCTAGCAAAAGTTACAGACCTTTGAACTTGCTTTTCGCTGATTGGACGAGAAGACAAGGTCCCACCCCTTCCTCATTAGTATTCCTGGAATCAGGGTACATGAAAATGGGGGGGTAGCCGAAGTGTCAAGCAAATGATCCACTGTTTAGGGGGTCAAATCAAAGATTCCAAAGTGGCACTCAGCCCCTATCCTAACCCTAACCCTAACCCTAACCCAAACCCTAACCCTAACCCTAACCCTAACCCTAACCCTAACCCTAACCCTAACCCACTTGGAAACTGCTTCCGTCGAACATAATACGACCACGAGCTTTCCAACGGTACCATCCATGAGCAAATGATCCACTCCTAGCAAAAGTTACAGACCTTTGAACTTGCTTTTCTCTGATTGGACGAGAAGACAAGGTCCCACCCCTTCCTCATTAGTATTCCTGGAATCAGGGTACATGAAAATGGGGGGTAGCCGAAGTGTCAAGCAAATGATCCACTGTTTAGGGGGTCAAATCAAAGATTCCAAAGTGGCACTCTTGCCTTATCCTAACCCTAACCCTAACCCTAACCCCTAACCCCTAACCCCTAACCCCTAACCCTAACCCTAACCCAAATCTGTAACTGACCTTTTGTCTCTACTACTAATCAAACTTAAACTTGTTCATTGACCTGTTGTCTCCACTATTAATCTAACTTTCAGTGGATAGTACGGTCAAGAGAGCTATGACGACGTGCGCCGGCCTGTGCATTGCCTTTGGTCCCTGTAAACCACCGAGTCGACGGACGAGGTGGGGGGATCATCGAGAAACCTGAAAAATCTAACCCTAACCCTAACCCTAACCCTAACCCTAACCCTAAATTTCAGGAAATTTTCGTCAAATTTCACAATTATTTTTTCCCAAAAAAACTTTGTTTATAGGTACGTATCGACTCCAAATGGCCTAAAACGTGCTCCTAAACACTTTCTGGGGGAACTTTTTTCACCAAAACACTTAGTCAAATTTCAGGAAATTATCGCTCCATTCATTTTCAATGCGATACACATTTCCGGTCATAACTTCCGAACGGAAGGTCGTAGAGACTTGGAAACTGCTTCCGTCGAACATAATACGACCACGAGCTTTCCAACGGTACCATCCATGAGCAAATGATCCACTCCTAGCAAAAGTTACAGACCTTTGAACTTGCTTTTCGCTGATTGGACGAGAAGACAAGGTCCCACCCCTTCCTCATTAGTATTACTGGAATCAGGGTACCCGAAAATGGGGGGGTAGCCGAAGTGTAGAGCAAATGATCCACTGTTTAGGGGGTCAAATCAAAGATTCCAAAGTGGCACTCTTGCCCTATCCTAACCCTAACCCTAACCCTAACCCTAACCCTAACCCCTAACCCTAACCCTAACCCTAACCCTAACCCCTTCCTCTCCCCTTCTAAAACTCACAACTGTCCTCTCACAATGCACCCACTAGCCACTACGAAGACACCGGATCCTCCGCAATCCGACTGCACACATAAAGGGTACCCAGTGACCTTGATACACCATACAGCACATCCCACATCAAAACTCTGAAACTATTCAGAGGTCCCGCACCATACGCTACTGACAAAAGTACTTTAGTGCATACGGATCTCAACTGGATGTACGATGTGAGAGTGCAACACTACCTTCTGCGATCTCTGGTAACGCCAACGAGCGTTAGGAGGCAGTAGCGTATTGGTTTCCCGCAGGGAGCCGTTGAACACAAACCCTAACCCTACCCTAACCCTAACCCTAACCCTTCCTATAAAAGGGGAGGGGTTTGGTGGTTAAATGGCCGGAAGGCCCGTGCATTTCCAGCCCTCCTCCGGGAGGGCCGGTTCAGTCCACTTACCTAACCCTAACCCTAACCCTGAGCAAATGATCCACTCCTAGCAAAAGTTACAGACCTTTGAACTTGCTTTTCTCTGATTGGACGAGAAGACAAGGTCCCACCCCTTCCTCATTAGTATTCCTGGAATCAGGGTACCCGAAAATGGGGGGGTAGCCGAAGTTTCAAGCAAATGATCCACTGTTTAGGGGGTCAAATCAAAGATTCCAAAGTGGCACTCAGCCCCTATCCTAACCCTAACCCTAACCCTAACCTTAACCCCTAACCCTAACCCCGAACCCTTACCCTTACCCTAACCCCAACCCCTAACCCTAACCCCTAATCATAACCCCTGACCCCTAACCCTAACCTTAACCCCTAACCCCGAACCCTTACCCTAACCCCAACCCCTAACCCTAACCCCTAATCATAACCCTAACCCCTGACCCCTAACCTTAACTCTAACCCTAACCCCTGACCCTAACCCTTATCCCCACCCTAGCCCTGATCCCAACCACATCCCAACCTGGATCTAGGAAGACATTCACGACTCCACCCACCACCACCCTCCTCCTTCTTTCTTTCCCTCGTACTGCGTGGGAGCGAGAGGGGGCAGGATAACGGCCCGTCAAGGCGGGGGAGAGACCTGCCCCTATAAGGCAACTCTTCCTGGTCCTGAGCCCTCTCATCCAAATTTGTAATTGACCTGTTGTCTCTACTACTAATCAAACTTATTTTGGTGGATAGTACGGTCAAGAGAACTTCGGACGACGTGCGCCGGCCTGACGCACTGCCTTTGACCACCGAGTCGACGGATGAGGTGGGGGGATCATCGAGAAACCTTAAAAATCTAACCCTAACCCTAACCCTTACCCCTCAGAAAGATAAGCAAACAACTCAAAATGACCTGAAACGTGCTCCTAAACATTTTCTGGAGGGTCGTTTTTGGACAAAACACAGTGTATTTTTTACATCTTTTCGCTCCCATTTCCTATGGGGGGACGTTTTGCCCAATATCTCCGGAACGGAGCGTCGTAGAGCTTCGGAACCCGAATCCGTCGGACATATTTATGGGTCTAGCTCTCCGAAAAGACCAACGACGAGTCTCTACGACCTTCAGAAGCTGAGATATGAAATATGTATTTTTTTTTTTTTTTTTTTAGATTTTCTCCCACTTCCCAAAGTCGTAGATCGTTGGAAAGCTAGACCACGAAATAGGTCTGACGCGACCAGGTTTCGAAGCTATAGGACCTTCCTATCAAAAGTTATTTAAAAAAAACACTTTTTACCCATGATCCTTTGCTCCAATCGCGAAAACGACACCGTCAGCCAGGTTTCGATTTCGGCCAGTGGCCCAAAGGTGGCTTTTACCCCCTATCCTAACCCTAACCCTAACCCAACTACATAGACTCCTTTCTCCAATTTTCTGACGTTTTCAATAGCTTGCCTTAAAAAATCAGAAGGTAAATCAATGTTATTACAGAAATCCGCTTTTTGGCAGTTTCTCAGCGAGAAACAGTCATTTTGTACCTGAAACACTGTAAGTGGTTTTGTGAGTCCAATAATGAAATGAGTCTCTCAAATCAACTACATAGACTCCTTTCTCCAATTTTCTGACGTTTTCAATAGCTTGCCTTAAAAAACTCAGAAGGTAAATCAATGTTATGACAGAAATCCGCTTTTTGGCATTTTCTCAGCGAGAAACAGTCATTTTGTACCTGAAACACTGTAAGTGGTTTGGTGAGTCCAATAATGAAATGAGTCTCTCAAATCAACTACATAGACTCCTTTCTCCAATTTTCTGACGTTTTCAATAGCTTGCCTTAAAAAATCAGAAGGTAAAACAATGTTATTACAGAAATCCGCTTTTTGGCATTTTCTCAGCGAGAAACGGTCATTTTGTACCTGAAACACTGTAAGTGGTTTGGTGAGTCCAATAATGAAATGAGTCTCTCAAATCAACTACATAGACTCCGTTCTCGAATTTTCTGACGTTTTCAATAGCTTGCCTTAAAAAATCAGAAGGTAAATCAAAGTTATGACAGAAATCCGCTTTTTGGCAGTTTCTCAGCGAGAAACGGTCATTTTGTACCTGAAACACTGTAAGTGGTTTGGTGAGTCCAATAATGAAATGAGTCTCTCAAATCAACTACATAGACTCCTTTCTCCAATTTTCTGACGTTTTCAATAGCTTGGCTTAAAAAATCAGAAGGTAAATCAATGTTATGACAGAAATCCGCTTTTTGGCAGTTTCTCAGCGAGAAACAGTCATTTTGTACCTGAAACCCTGTAAGTGGTTTGGTGAGTCCAATAATGAAATGAGTCCCTCAAATCAACTACATAGACTCCTTTCTCCAATTTTCTGACGTTTTCAATAGCTTGCCTTAAAAAATCAGAAGGTAAAACAATGTTATTACAGAAATCCGCTTTTTGGCATTTTCTCAGCGAGAAACAGTCATTTTGTACCTGAAACACTGTAAGTGGTTTGGTGAGTCCAATAATGAAATGAGTCTCTCAAATCAACTACATAGACTCCTTTCTCCAATTTTCTGACGTTTTCAATAGCTTGCCTTAAAAAATCAGAAGATAAATCAATGTTATGACAGAAATCCGCTTTTTTGCAGTTTCTCAGCGAGAAACAGTCATTTTGTACCTGAAACACTGTAAGTGGTTTGGTGAGTCCAATAATGAAATGAGTCTCTCAAATCAACTACATAGACTCCTTTCTCCAATTTTCTGACGTTTTCAATAGCTTGCCTTAAAAAACTCAGAAGGTAAATCAATGTTATGACAGAAATCCGCTTTTTGGCATTTTCTCAGCGAGAAACAGTCATTTTGTACCTGAAACACTGTAAGTGGTTTGGTGAGTCCAATAATGAAATGAGTCCCTCAAATCAACTACATAGACTCCTTTCTCCAATTTTCTAACGTTTTCAATAGCTTGCCTTAAAAAATCAGAAGGTAAATCAATGTTATGACAGAAATCCGCTTTTTGGCATTTTCTCAGCGAGAAACAGTCATTTTGTACCTGAAACACTGTAAGTGGTTTGGTGAGTCCAATAATGAAATGAGTCCCTCAAATCAACTACATAGACTCCTTTCTCCAATTTTCTGACGTTTTCAATAGCTTGCCTTAAAAAATCAGAAGGTAAAACAATGTTATTACAGAAATCCGCTTTTTGGCATTTTCTCAGCGAGAAACGGTCATTTTGTACCTGAAACACTGTAAGTGGTTTGGTGAGTCCAATAATGAAATGAGTCTCTCAAATCAACTACATAGACTCCGTTCTCGAATTTTCTGACGTTTTCAATAGCTTGCCTTAAAAAATCAGAAGGTAAATCAAAGTTATGACAGAAATCCGCTTTTTGGCAGTTTCTCAGCGAGAAACGGTCATTTTGTACCTGAAACACTGTAAGTGGTTTGGTGAGTCCAATAATGAAATGAGTCTCTCAAATCAACTACATAGACTCCTTTCTCCAATTTTCTGACGTTTTCAATAGCTTGCCTTAAAAAATCAGAAGGTAAATCAATGTTATGACAGAAATCCGCTTTTTGGCAGTTTCTCAGCGAGAAACAGTCATTTTGTACCTGAAACCCTGTAAGTGGTTTGGTGAGTCCAATAATGAAATGAGTCCCTCAAATCAACTACATAGACTCCGTTCTCGAATTTTCTGACGTTTTCAATAGCTTGCCTTAAAAAATCAGAAGGTAAAACAATGTTATTACAGAAATCCGCTTTTTGGCATTTTCTCAGCGAGAAACGGTCATTTTGTTCCTGAAACACTGTAAGTGGTTTGGTGAGTCCAATAATGAAATGAGTCTCTCAAATCAACTACATAGACTCCTTTCTCCAATTTTCTGACGTTTTCAATAGCTTGCCTTAAAAAATCAGAAGGTAAATCAATGTTATGACAGAAATCCGCTTTTTGGCATTTTCTCAGCGAGAAACAGTCATTTTGTACCTGAAACACTGTAAGTGGTTTGGTCAGTCCAATAATGAAATGAGTCCCTCAAATCAACTACATAGACTCCTTTCTCCAATTTTCTGACGTTTTCAATAGCTTGCCTTAAAAAATCAGAGGGTAAATCAATGTTATGACAGAAATCCGCTTTTTGGCAGTTTCTCAGCGAGAAACGGTCATTTTGTACCTGAAACACTGTAAGTGGTTTGGTGAGTCCAATAATGAAATGAGTCTCTCAAATCAACTACATAGACTCCTTTCTCCAATTTTCTGACGTTTTCAATAGCTTGCCTTAAAAAATCAGAAGGTAAATCAATGTTATGACAGAAATCCGCTTTTTGGCAGTTTCTCAGCGAGAAACAGTCATTTTGTACCTGAAACACTGTAAGTGGTTTGGTGAGTCCAATAATGAAATGAGTCTCTCAAATCAACTACATAGACTCCTTTCTCCAATTTTCTAACGTTTTCAATAGCTTGCCTTAAAAAATCAGAAGGTAAATCAATGTTCTGATAGAAATCCGCTTTTTGGCATTTTCTCAGCGAGAAACAGTCATTTTGTACCTGAAACACTGTAAGTGGTTTGGTGAGTCCAATAATGAAATGAGTCTCTCAAATCAACTACATAGACTCCTTTCTCCAATTTTCTGACGTTTTCAATAGCTTGCCTTAAAAAACTCAGAAGGTAAATCAATGTTATGACAGAAATCCGCTTTTTGGCATTTTCTCAGCGAGAAACAGTCATTTTGTACCTGAAACACTGTAAGTGGTTTGGTGAGTCCAATAATGAAATGAGTCCCTCAAATCAACTACATAGACTCCTTTCTCCAATTTTCTGACGTTTTCAATAGCTTGCCTTAAAAAATCAGAAGGTAAATCAATGTTCTGACAGAAATCCGCTTTTTGGCATTTTCTCAGCGAGAAACAGTCATTTTGTACCTGAAACACTGTAAGTGGTTTGGTGAGTCCAATAATGAAATGAGTCTCTCAAATCAACTACATAGACTCCTTTCTCCAATTTTCTGACGTTTTCAATAGCTTGCTTTAAAAAATCAGAAGTTAAATCAATGTTATGACAGAAATCCGCTTTTTGGCATTTTCTCAGCGAGAAACGGTCATTTTGTACCTGAAACACTGTAAGTGGTTTGGTGAGTCCAATAATGAAATGAGTCTCTCAAATCAACTACATAGACTCCTTTCTCCAATTTTCTGACGTTTTCAATAGCTTGCCTTAAAAAATCAGAAGGTAAAACAATGTTATTACAGAAATCCGCTTTTTGGCATTTTCTCAGCGAGAAACGGTCATTTTGTACCTGAAACACTGTAAGTGGTTTGGTGAGTCCAATAATGAAATGAGTCTCTCAAATCAACTACATAGACTCCTTTCTCCAATTTTCTGACGTTTTCAATAGCTTGCCTTAAAAAATCAGAAGGTAAAACAATGTTATTACAGAAATCCGCTTTTTGGCATTTTCTCAGCGAGAAACAGTCATTTTGTACCTGAAACACTGTAAGTGGTTTGGTGAGTCCAATAATGAAATGAGTCTCTCAAATCAACTACATAGACTCCTTTCTCCAATTTTCTGACGTTTTTAATAGCTTGCCTTAAAAAATCAGAAGGTAAATCAATGTTATGACAGAAATCCGCTTTTTTGCAGTTTCTCAGCGAGAAACAGTCATTTTGTACCTGAAACACTGTAAGTGGTTTGGTGAGTCCAATAATGAAATGAGTCTCTCAAATCAACTACATAGACTCCTTTCTCGAATTTTCTGACGTTTTCAATAGCTTGCCTTAAAAAATCAGAAGGTAAATCAATGTTATAACAGAAATCCGCTTTTTGGCAGTTTCTCAGCGAGAAACGGTCATTTTGTACCTGAAACACTGTAAGTGGTTTGGTGAGTCCAATAATGAAATGAGTCTCTCAAATCAACTACATAGACTCCTTTCTCCAATTTTCTAACGTTTTCAATAGCTTGCCTTAAAAAATCAGAAGGTAAAACAATGTTATGACAGAAATCCGCTTTTTGGCATTTTCTCAGCGAGAAACAGTCATTTTGTACCTGAAACACTGTAAGTGGTTTGGTGAGTCCAATAATGAAATGAGTCCCTCAAATCAACTACATAGACTCCTTTCTCCAATTTTCTGACGTTTTCAATAGCTTGCCTTAAAAAACTCAGAAGGTAAATCAATGTTATGACAGAAATCCGCTTTTTGGCATTTTCTCAGCGAGAAACGGTCATTTTGTACCTGAAACACTGTAAGTGGTTTGGTGAGTCCAATAATGAAATGCGTCTCTCAAATCAACTACATAGACTCCGTTCTCGAATTTTCTGACGTTTTCAATAGCTTGCCTTAAAAAATCAGAAGGTAAATCAATGTTATGACAGAAATCCGCTTTTTGGCAGTTTCTCAGCGAGAAACGGTCATTTTGTACCTGAAACACTGTAAGTGGTTTGGTGAGTCCAATAATGAAATGAGTCTCTCAAATCAACTACATAGACTCCGTTCTCGAATTTTCTGACGTTTTCAATAGCTTGCCTTAAAAAATCAGAAGGTAAATCAATGTTATGACAGAAATCCGCTTTTTGGCAGTTTCTCAGCGAGAAACGGTCATTTTGTACCTGAAACACTGTAAGTGGTTTGGTGAGTCCAATAATGAAATGAGTCTCTCAAATCAACTACATAGACTCCTTTCTCCAATTTTCTAACGTTTTCAATAGCTTGCCTTAAAAAATCAGAAGGTAAAACAATGTTATGACAGACATCCGCTTTTTGGCATTTTCTCAGCGAGAAACAGTCATTTTGTACCTGAAACACTGTAAGTGGTTTGGTGAGTCCAATAATGAAATGAGTCCCTCAAATCAACTACATAGACTCCTTTCTCCAATTTTCTGACGTTTTCAATAGCTTGCCTAAAAAAACTCAGAAGGTAAATCAATGTTATGACAGAAATCCGCTTTTTGGCATTTTCTCAGCGAGAAACGGTCATTTTGTACCTGAAACACTGTAAGTGGTTTGGTGAGTCCAATAATGAAATGAGTCTCTCAAATCAACTACATAGACTCCGTTCTCGAATTTTCTGACGTTTTCAATAGCTTGCCTTAAAAAATCAGAAGGTAAATCAATGTTATGACAGAAATCCGCTTTTTGGCAGTTTCTCAGCGAGAAACGGTCATTTTGTACCTGAAACACTGTAAGTGGTTTGGTGAGTCCAATAATGAAATGAGTCTCTCAAATCAACTACATAGACTCCTTTCTCCAATTTTCTGACGTTTTCAATAGCTTGCCTTAAAAAATCAGAAGGTAAATCAATGTTATGACAGAAATCCGCTTTTTTGCATTTTCTCAGCGAGAAACGGTCATTTTGTACCTGAAACACTGTAAGTGGTTTGGTGAGTCCAATAATGAAATGAGTCCCTCAAATCAACTACATAGACTCCTTTCTCCAATTTTCTGACGTTTTCAATAGCTTGCTTTAAAAAATCAGAAGGTAAATCAATGTTATGACAGAAATCCGCTTTTTGGCATTTTCTCAGCGAGAAACGGTCATTTTGTACCTGAAACACTGTAAGTGGTTTGGTGAGTCCAATAATGAAATGAGTCCCTCAAATCAACTACATAGACTCCTTTCTCCAATTTTCTGACGTTTTCAATAGCTTGCCTTAAAAAACTCAGAAGGTAAATCAATGTTATGACAGAAATCCGCTTTTTGGCATTTTCTCAGCGAGAAACAGTCATTTTGTACCTGAAACACTGTAAGTGGTTTGGTGAGTCCAATAATGAAATGAGTCTCTCAAATCAACTACATAGACTCCTTTCTCCAATTTTCTGACGTTTTCAATAGCTTGCCTTAAAAAATCAGAAGGTAAAACAATGTTATTACAGAAATCCGCTTTTTGGCATTTTCTCAGCGAGAAACGGTCATTTTGTACCTGAAACACTGTAAGTGGTTTGGTGAGTCCAATAATGAAATGAGTCTCTCAAATCAACTACATAGACTCCGTTCTCGAATTTTCTGACGTTTTCAATAGCTTGCCTTAAAAAATCAGAAGGTAAATCAATGTTATGACAGAAATCCGCTTTTTGGCAGTTTCTCAGCGAGAAACGGTCATTTTGTACCTGAAACACTGTAAGTGGTTTGGTGAGTCCAATAATGAAATGAGTCTCTCAAATCAACTACATAGACTCCTTTCTCCAATTTTCTAACGTTTTCAATAGCTTGCCTTAAAAAATCAGAAGGTAAAACAATGTTATGACAGAAATCCGCTTTTTGGCATTTTCTCAGCGAGAAACAGTCATTTTGTACCTGAAACACTGTAAGTGGTTTGGTGAGTCCAATAATGAAATGAGTCCCTCAAATCAACTACATAGACTCCTTTCTCCGATTTTCTGACGTTTTCAATAGCTTGCCTTAAAAAACTCAGAAGGTAAATCAATGTTATGACAGAAATCCACTTTTTGGCATTTTCTCAGCGAGAAACGGTCATTTTGTACCTGAAACACTGTAAGTGGTTTGGTGAGTCCAATAATGAAATGAGTCTCTCAAATCAACTACATAGACTCCGTTCTCGAATTTTCTGACGTTTTCAATAGCTTGCCTTAAAAAATCAGAAGGTAAATCAATGTTATGACAGAAATCCGCTTTTTGGCAGTTTCTCAGCGAGAAACGGTCATTTTGTACCTGAAACACTGTAAGTGGTTTGGTGAGTCCAATAATGAAATGAGTCTCTCAAATCAACTACATAGACTCCTTTCTCCAATTTTCTGACGTTTTCAATAGCTTGCCTTAAAAAATCAGAAGGTAAATCAATGTTATGACAGAAATCCGCTTTTTTGCATTTTCTCAGCGAGAAACAGTCATTTTGTACCTGAAACCCTGTAAGTGGTTTGGTGAGTCCAATAATGAAATGAGTCCCTCAAATCAACTACATAGACTCCTTTCTCCAATTTTCTGACGTTTTCAATAGCTTGCCTTAAAAAATCAGAAGGTAAAACAATGTTATTACAGAAATCCGCTTTTTGGCATTTTCTCAGCGAGAAACGGTCATTTTGTACCTGAAACACTGTAAGTGGTTTGGTGAGTCCAATAATGAAATGAGTCTCTCAAATCAACTACATAGACTCCTTTCTCCAATTTTCTGACGTTTTCAATAGCTTGCCTTAAAAAATCAGAAGGTAAAACAATGTTATTACAGAAATCCGCTTTTTGGCATTTTCTCAGCGAGAAACAGTCATTTTGTACCTGAAACACTGTAAGTGGTTTGGTGAGTCCAATAATGAAATGAGTCTCTCAAATCAACTACATAGACTCCTTTCTCCAATTTTCTGACGTTTTCAATAGCTTGCCTTAAAAAATCAGAAGGTAAATCAATGTTATGACAGAAATCCGCTTTTTTGCAGTTTCTCAGCGAGAAACAGTCATTTTGTACCTGAAACACTGTAAGTGGTTTGGTGAGTCCAATAATGAAATGAGTCTCTCAAATCAACTACATAGACTCCTTTCTCCAATTTTCTGACGTTTTCAATAGCTTGCCTAAAAAATCAGAAGGTAAATCAATGTTATGACAGAAATCCGCTTTTTGGCAGTTTCTCAGCGAGAAACGGTCATTTTGTACCTGAAACACTGTAAGTAGTTTGGTGAGTCCAATAATGAAATGAGTCTCTCAAATCAACTACATAGACTCCGTTCTCGAATTTTCTGACGTTTTCAATAGCTTGCCTTAAAAAATCAGAAGGTAAATCAATGTTATGACAGAAATCCGCTTTTTGGCAGTTTCTCAGCGAGAAACGGTCATTTTGTACCTGAAACACTGTAAGTGGTTTGGTGAGTCCAAAAATGAAATGAGTCTCTCAAATCAACTACATAGACTCCTTTCTCCAATTTTCTGACGTTTTCAATAGCTTGCCTTAAAAAATCAGAAGGTAAAACAATGTTATTACAGAAATCCGCTTTTTGGCATTTTCTCAGGGAGAAAGTCATTTTGTACCTGAAACACTGTAAGTGGTTTGGTGAGTCCAATAATGAAATGAGTCTCTCAAATCAACTACATAGACTCCTTTCTCCAATTTTCCGACGTTTTCAATAGCTTGCCTTAAAAAATCAGAAGGTAAATCAATGTTCTGACAGAAATCCGCTTTTTGGCATTTTCTCAGCGAGAAACAGTCATTTTGTACCTGAAACACTGTAAGTGGTTTGGTCAGTCCAATAATGAAATGAGTCCCTCAAATCAACTACATAGACTCCTTTCTCCAATTTTCTGACGTTTTCAATAGCTTGCCTTAAAAAATCAGAAGGTAAATCAATGTTATGACAGAAATCCGCTTTTTGGCATTTTCTCAGCGAGAAACGGTCATTTTGTACCTGAAACACTGTAAGTGGTTTGGTGAGTCCAATAATGAAATGAGTCTCTCAAATCAACTACATAGACTCCTTTCTCCAATTTTCTGACGTTTTCAATAGCTTGCCTTAAAAAATCTGAAGGTAAATCAATGTTATGACAGAAATCCGCTTTTTGGCATTTTCTCAGCGAGAAACAGTCATTTTGTACCTGAAACACTGTAAAGTGGTTTGGTGAGTCCAATAATGAAATGAGTCTCTCAAATCAACTACATAGACTCCTTTCTCCAATTTTCTAACGTTTTCAATAGCTTGCCTTAAAAAATCAGAAGGTAAAACAATGTTATTACAGAAATCCGCTTTTTGGCATTTTCTCAGCGAGAAACGGTCATTTTGTACCTGAAACACTGTAAGTGGTTTGGTGAGTCCAATAATGAAATGAGTCTCTCAAATCAACTACATAGACTCCTTTCTCCAATTTTCTGACGTTTTCAATAGCTTGCCTTAAAAAATCAGAAGGTAAATCAATGTTATGACAGAAATCCGCTTTTGGCATTTTCTCAGCGAGAAACAGTCATTTTGTACCTGAAACACTGTAAGTGGTTTGGTTAGTCCAATAATGAAATGAGTCTCTCAAATCAACTACATAGACTCCTTTCTCCAATTTTCTAACGTTTTCAATAGCTTGCCTTAAAAAATCAGAAGGTAAATCAATGTTCTGACAGAAATCCGCTTTTTGGCATTTTCTCAGCGAGAAACAGTAATTTTGTACCTGAAACACTGTAAGTGGTTTTGTGAGTCCAATAATGAAATGAGTCTCTCAAATCAACTACATAGACTCCTTTCTCCAATTTTCTGACGTTTTCAATAGCTTGCCTTAAAAAATCAGAAGGTAAAACAATGTTATTACAGAAATCCGCTTTTTGGCATTTTCTCAGCAAGAAACAGTCATTTTGTACCTGAAACCCTGTAAGTGGTTTGGTGAGTCCAATAATGAAATGAGTCCCTCAAATCAACTACATAGACTCCTTTCTCCAATTTTCTGACGTTTTCAATAGCTTGCCTTAAAAAACTCAGAAGGTAAATCAATGTTATGACAGAAATCCGCTTTTTGGCATTTTCTCAGCGAGAAACGGTCATTTTGTACCTGAAACACTGTAAGTGGTTTGGTGAGTCCAATAATGAAATGAGTCTCTCAAATCAACTACATAGACTCCTTTCTCCAATTTTCTGACGTTTTCAATAGCTTGCCTTAAAAAATCAGAAGGTAAAACAATGTTATTACAGAAATCCGCTTTTTGGCATTTTCTCAGGGAGAAAGTCATTTTGTACCTGAAACACTGTAAGTGGTTTGGTGAGTCCAATAATGAAATGAGTCTCTCAAATCAACTACATAGACTCCTTTCTCCAATTTTCTGACGTTTTCAATAGCTTGCCTTAAAAAATCAGAAGGTAAATCAATGTTATGACAGAAATCCGCTTTTTGGCATTTTCTCAGCGAGAAACAGTCATTTTGTACCTGAAACACTGTAAGTGGTTTGGTCAGTCCAATAATGAAATGAGTCCCTCAAATCAACTACATAGACTCCTTTCTCCAATTTTCTGACGTTTTCAATAGCTTGCCTTAAAAAATCAGAAGGTAAATCAATGTTATGACAGAAATCCGCTTTTTGGCAGTTTCTCAGCGAGAAACGGTCATTTTGTACCTGAAACACTGTAAGTGGTTTGGTGAGTCCAATAATGAAATGAGTCTCTCAAATCAACTACATAGACTCCTTTCTCCAATTTTCTGACGTTTTCAATAGCTTGCCTTAAAAAATCAGAAGGTAAATCAATGTTATGACAGAAATCCGCTTTTTGGCAGTTTCTCAGCGAGAAACAGTCATTTTGTACCTGAAACACTGTAAGTGGTTTGGTGAGTCCAATAATGAAATGAGTCTCTCAAATCAACTACATAGACTCCTTTCTCCAATTTTCTAACGTTTTCAATAGCTTGCCTTAAAAAATCAGAAGGTAAATCAATGTTCTGACAGAAATCCGCTTTTTGGCATTTTCTCAGCGAGAAACAGTCATTTTGTACCTGAAACACTGTAAGTGGTTTGGTGAGTCCAATAATGAAATGAGTCTCTCAAATCAACTACATAGACTCCTTTCTCCAATTTTCTGACGTTTTCAATAGCTTGCCTTAAAAAATCAGAAGGTAAATCAATGTTATGACAGAAATCCGCTTTTTGGCATTTTCTCAGCGAGAAACGGTCATTTTGTACCTGAAACACTGTAAGTGGTTTGGTGAGTCCAATAATGAAATGAGTCTCTCAAATCAACTACATAGACTCCTTTCTCCAATTTTCTGACGTTTTCAATAGCTTGCCTTAAAAAATCTGAAGGTAAATCAATGTTATGACAGAAATCCGCTTTTTGGCATTTTCTCAGCGAGAAACAGTCATTTTGTACCTGAAACACTGTAAAGTGGTTTGGTGAGTCCAATAATGAAATGAGTCTCTCAAATCAACTACATAGACTCCTTTCTCCAATTTTCTAACGTTTTCAATAGCTTGCCTTAAAAAATCAGAAGGTAAAACAATGTTATTACAGAAATCCGCTTTTTGGCATTTTCTCAGCGAGAAACGGTCATTTTGTACCTGAAACACTGTAAGTGGTTTGGTGAGTCCAATAATGAAATGAGTCTCTCAAATCAACTACATAGACTCCTTTCTCCAATTTTCTGACGTTTTCAATAGCTTGCCTTAAAAAATCAGAAGGTAAATCAATGTTATGACAGAAATCCGCTTTTGGCATTTTCTCAGCGAGAAACAGTCATTTTGTACCTGAAACACTGTAAGTGGTTTGGTTAGTCCAATAATGAAATGAGTCTCTCAAATCAACTACATAGACTCCTTTCTCCAATTTTCTAACGTTTTCAATAGCTTGCCTTAAAAAATCAGAAGGTAAATCAATGTTCTGACAGAAATCCGCTTTTTGGCATTTTCTCAGCGAGAAACAGTAATTTTGTACCTGAAACACTGTAAGTGGTTTTGTGAGTCCAATAATGAAATGAGTCTCTCAAATCAACTACATAGACTCCTTTCTCCAATTTTCTGACGTTTTCAATAGCTTGCCTTAAAAAATCAGAAGGTAAAACAATGTTATTACAGAAATCCGCTTTTTGGCATTTTCTCAGCAAGAAACAGTCATTTTGTACCTGAAACCCTGTAAGTGGTTTGGTGAGTCCAATAATGAAATGAGTCCCTCAAATCAACTACATAGACTCCTTTCTCCAATTTTCTGACGTTTTCAATAGCTTGCCTTAAAAAACTCAGAAGGTAAATCAATGTTATGACAGAAATCCGCTTTTTGGCATTTTCTCAGCGAGAAACGGTCATTTTGTACCTGAAACACTGTAAGTGGTTTGGTGAGTCCAATAATGAAATGAGTCTCTCAAATCAACTACATAGACTCCTTTCTCCAATTTTCTGACGTTTTCAATAGCTTGCCTTAAAAAATCAGAAGGTAAATCAATGTTATGACAGAAATCCGCTTTTTGGCATTTTCTCAGCGAGAAACAGTCATTTTTTACCTGAAACACTGTAAAGTGGTTTGGTGAGTCCAATAATGAAATGAGTCTCTCAAATCAACTACATAGACTCCTTTCTCCAATTTTCTAACGTTTTCAATAGCTTACCTTAAAAAATCAGAAGGTAAAACAATGTTATTACAGAAATCCGCTTTTTGGCATTTTCTCAGCGAGAAACGGTCATTTTGTACCTGAAACACTGTAAGTGGTTTGGTGAGTCCAATAATGAAATGAGTCTCTCAAATCAACTACATAGACTCCTTTCTCCAATTTTCTGACGTTTTCAATAGCTTGCCTTAAAAAATCAGAAGGTAAATCAATGTTATGACAGAAATCCGCTTTTTGGCATTTTCTCAGCGAGAAACAGTCATTTTGTACCTGAAATCCGCTTTTTGGCAGTTCACCAAACCACTTACAGTGTTTCAGGTACAAAATGACTGTTTCTCGCTGAGAAACTGCCAAAAAGCGGATTTCTGTCATAACATTGATTTACCTTCTGATTTTTTAAGGCAAGCTATTGAAAACGTTAGAAAATTGGAGAAAGGAGTCTATGTGTTAAGGATTCTGTCCTTGGACCCAAGCGCACGACACCAGACAGGTTCAAGGTTAGCCCAAAAAAAAGGCGTAGTTTATTCTCACAAACAAAAAACACTGCCTCCTTAAATGGCAGGGGAAAGAAAACTCGCTGTACGAATACAGGAAAAAAGTCAACAAAAATCCACAAAGTAATCCAAGAGAAAAGTCCTCAGCACAATCCACAAAGAATCCAGAAAACCCTGATACAGGAGTGACAAGACGAACTCACAAGGGTTTGCCAGCAGTTCTGATCCTTATATGAGCTTCCAGTAATGACCTGATGCACTACAGCTGCGCTCCCGTGGCTCAGCTGCGCCACCGGGCTCGTCGCCGGGCGCGCAGATCTCTGGCTCTGCGCTGCGCAGACTCTGCTTCTGCAGTGCGCTCAGGCCGAGGGGAAACCCCAGCTGGCCGAGACATAACAGTACCCCTCCCTCCAAGGGAGCCACCTGGCGACTTGCCAGGCTTCTCGGGATGGGTCCGATAAAAGTCGGTCAGAAGACCGGGGTCCCTGATGAGATGTCGGGACACCCAGCACCGTTCCTCTGGACCATAACCCACCCAGTCCACCAGAAACTGGTACCCCCGCCCCCGTCGTCGAACGTCCATCACACGGTGGACCCTCCATTCCGGGTGGCCATCCACGATCATGGGTGGAGGCGGATCCGGGGCAGGGGGCATCAGGGGACTCCGTGAGACAGGTTTGACCTGCGACACATGAAAGACAGGGTGGATGTTTAGGGAAGCCAGCAGTCTCAGCCTCACGGCTGCAGGACCGAGCACTTTCGTGACCTCGTAGGGTCCCACGAACCGCGGCCCCAGCTTCTTGCCAGCCGACGGTAGGGGAAGGTCCTTGGCAGAAAGCCACACTTTCTGCCCCGGGCGGTACGTCGGTGCAGGGTTCCGGCGACGGTTGGCCCCCCGCCTGCCGCTCTCCGTTGTTTGAAGCAAGGCAGTCCTGGTGGACCCCCAGACACGACGACACCTCTCCAGATGCGCCTGCACCGACGGGACTGCCACCTCCGTCTGTTGCGCCGGAAACAATGGCGGCTGGTACCCGAGCGATGCCTCGAAGGGGGAAAGACCTGTCGCTGAGCTGACCAGGGAGTTGAGGGAGTACTCGACCCACGGGAGAAATCGACTCCAGGAAGCAGGGTTCTTTGCAGCCACACAGCGGAGTGCTGTCTCCACACTCTGGTTCATTCTCTCCGTCTGTCCGTTAGTCTGAGGGTGATAGCCAGAAGAGAGACTGATCGAGGCACCCAACCCCTTGAGGAAAGCCCGCCATACCTGGGACGTGAACTGGGGTCCTCGGTCCGAGACCACATCCTGGGGAAGACCATGGAGCCGGAACACCTGGCTCGTGAGGAGATCCGCCGTCTCTGCCGCCGAGGGGAGTTTGGGGAGGGCCACGAGGTGCACCCCCTTACTGAAACGATCAACAACAGTTAGGATCACTGTCATCCCCTGGGAGACCGGTAGTCCAGACACGAAGTCCAAGGCAATGTGGGACCAGGGACGGCTCGGAACAGGAAGTGGCTGTAGTAGGCCGGCCGGTGCCTGGTGAGAAGCCTTGCTGCGGGCACAAACAGGACAGGCCAAAACAAAGTCCCTCACTTCCCTCCTCATCCCAGGCCACCAGAACCGTCGAGCCAGAAAGGTGAACGTGCGGTGGACCCCAGGGTGACAGGCAAACTGACTAGAGTGACCCCAATCCAGTACTCTGGACCTAACTGATTCCGGAACGAACAACCTCCGCGGCGGCACACCACTAGGGGCCGGGTTAGAGTGCAGCGCCCTCCTGACCACTGTCTCGATGCCCCAGGCCACCCTGCCCACCACTCGGGCCCCGGGAAGGATAGGTGCCGACTCCTCGGTGGACGGTCCCCCCCCTTGATGCAGCCGGGACAGGGCATCCGCTTTGCAATTACGGGAGCCGGGACGATAGGTGAGGGTGAAGTCGAACCGACTGAGGAAGCCGACCCAACGAGCCTGTCGCCCATTAAGGCGCCTGGCTGCCCGAATGAACGTGAGGTTCCTATGGTCAGTCCAAACGATAAACGGCTGCCCCGCCCCCTCAAGCCAATGGCGCCACTCCTCCAGAGCAGCCACCACAGGCAGCAGCTCACGATTCCCGATGTCATAGTTCTCTTCCGCGGGAAGAAAACGCTGTGAGAAGAACGCACAGGGGTGCACTTTCTGATCCCTCTCTGATCGTTGGGAGAGGACCGCCCCCAGCCCGGTGTCCGAGGCGTCCACCTCCACGATGAACTGCCTCCCGGGGTCTGGATGGAGCAGAACAGGGGCGCTGGTGAACCTCTCCTTGAGGGACTGGAAGGCGGTGTCAGCAGCCGAAGACCAGACGAAGGGTTGGGAGGGGGAAGTCAACCTGGTGAGGGGTTCCGCCACAACACTATAGTTCCTTATGAACCTCCGGTAAAAGTTTGCAAACCCGAGGAAACTCTGCAACCCCTTCCGTGACCCGGGAACCGGCCAATCGACCACCGCCTGAACCTTGCGGGGGTCGGCTCGAGTTTGACCCCCCTCCACTATCAACCCCAGGTAGTTGACAGAGGCAGAGTGGAACTGGCACTTCTCTGCCTTAACATAGAGTCGGTTCAAGAGGAGACGCTTGAGTACCCGGCGGACGTGCTGGACATGCTCTTCGAGGGTCTTAGAGAAGACCAAGATGTCATCGAGGTACACCACCACGAATTCATCCAGCATGTCACGGAGCACGTCGTTGATAAGCGCCTGAAACACCCCCGGGGCATTGGTAAGACCGAATGGCATTACTTGGTACTCGTAGTGACCCCGCGGTGTCTTGAACGCAGTCTTCCACTCGTCCCCCTCCCTGATCCGCACCAGGTGGTAGGCGCTCCGTAGATCCAGCTTAGAAAAGACGGTAGCCTGGGTCAGGGGCTCAAGGGTGGAACTCATGAGGGGAAGGGGGTATTTATTCTTTACCGTGATGTCATTGAGTTGACGGTAGTCGATGCAGGGACGGAGGCCCCCATCCTTCTTCTTTACGAAGAAGAAACCCGCTGCCACCGGGGAGGACGAAGGCCGGACAAGCCCAGCTGCCAGTGACTCTGAGATATACTCCTCCATGGCGGCCTTCTCCGGAATGGACAAACTGTAAAGCCGGCTACTGGGAAGGGGGGCGCCAGGCCGGAGGTCGATCGCGCAATCGTAAGGCCTATGCGGAGGAAGACTCTGGACTTACTAAATACCTCCCCCAGATCCCAGTACTCTCGGGGGACAGAGGCAAGATCCGGGGAGGTGACGCTGGGGATCGACCGGGGTAACGAGCCAGGAGCCGCCTGGAGACAACGAGCGTGGCAAGAAGCACCCCACTCCAGGATGGTTCCCGAGGACCATGCCACATGCGGCTCATGTTGCATGAGCCACGGGTACCCGAGAATCACCGGAGCCGACGGGGATGGAATAAGGAAAAACTGACGGGTCTCGACGTGGTTACCCACCACCGTGAGGGAGATGGGACGGGTGCACTGGGTGATACGGGCCAGACGACGGTCGTCCAGAGCGAAGGCCTCCACGGGTTCCCCCAGAGCCTCCAGCGGAACCTTAGCCTGGGCGGCGAACTCCTCATCTAAAAAACAGTCATCCGCCCCTGAATCGAGGAGAGCCCCCACCGTAATCCTCTGACCCCCCCAGGCCAGGGTGACGCTAACCCGTCGGTTGGGTGGTAACGGACTGCGGGAACACGAAAGGTGACTCACTAGGATCTCCCGGGGTCCTGGTGAGCCTAATCTTTTGGCCGCACGGGGCAGTTACTAATGCGATGTCCCTTCTGGCCGCAATAGAGGCAGAGCCCTGCCCTAAATCGGGCCTCCCGTTCGGCCGGACTAACGCGCGTGCGCCCTAGCTGCATGGGTTCCTCCTCATTCGCAATCTGCGGCGTGGAGGACCGGAAGGGACCCGATGGCGCGTTATACGGGACAACAGAATCCCTCTCCCGTGTGCTAGGGACCTGGGTCTCACGAAGGAACCCCCGAACTCGCTCCCGCCTTCGCTCCCTGAGACCTCCGTCAACACGGATGGCCAGGCTGATGAGGTCGTCGAGGCAGCTGGGCTCCTCCCGTGTAGCCAGCTGCTCTCTCACTGCGTCGTTCAGTCCCCTACGGAAGGTTGCCAGAAGTGATGGATCGTTCCACCCGCTTTCTGCAGCGGCAAACCGGAACTCCACCGAATAGTCCGCCACCGTGCCAGTACCCTGTCGAACACGAACCAACCGGTCGCCGGGGTCCTGACCCCTGGACGGGTGGTGGAAGACTTTCCGGAGCTCAGCCACGAACTCGCGGTACGAGTGACGGAAACTGGCCCCCATGGACCAGGAAGCGGCGGCCCACTGGGCTGCCCGCCCGGTGAGCAGGTTAGTGACGTAGGCCACTCGAGCAGCGTCCGAGGTGAATCGGCTAGGTTGGTGAGTGAACACTAACTCACACTGCATGATGAACCTGGAACAGGTCTCGAAATCACCCCCAAATGGTTGTGGGCTGGCAAGGCAGGGTTCCTGGGGTAGCGGATCGGGCATAGCAGGGCGCGGAACCTCGAGAGGTGGGTTGACGGCCCCAGCAGGTGCAGGTTGGTTCGGCGGCCGGGTGGTGAGGCTCGCCGTTAACACCTGCAGCTGTTGTAATATTGCCGTCTGCTGCTGGGTCAGGCTATCCACCGAAGCCTGCAAAGGTTGGACCTGGGCGTGGAGGTTCTGCACGGCCACAGCGGCCGCCTCCAGCTGGTGAGTGTGGCTATTCGTTAACCGGAGCTGCTTATCTAAAGCAGCCTGCAAAGAACAATGCTCTGGGCCGGCTGGGTCCATCTTGGTGAGTTCGTACTGTTAAGGATTCTGTCCTTGGACCCAAGCGCACGACACCAGACAGGTTCAAGGTTAGCCCAAAAAAAAGGCGTAGTTTATTCTCACAAACAAAAAACACTGCCTCCTTAAATGGCAGGGGAAAGAAAACTCGCTGTACGAATACAGGAAAAAAGTCCTCAACAAAAATCCACAAAGTAATCCAAGAGAAAAGTCCTCAGCACAATCCACAAAGAATCCAGAAAACCCTGATCACATACAGGAGTGACAAGACGAACTCACAAGGGTTTGCCAGCAGTTCTGATCCTTATATGAGCTTCCAGTAATGACCTGATGCACTACAGCTGCGCTCCCGTGGCTCAGCTGCGCCACCGGGCTCGTCGCCGGGCGCGCAGATCTCTGGCTCTGCGCTGCGCAGACTCTGCTTCTGCAGTGCGATCAGGCCGAGGGGAAACCCCAGCTGGCCGAGACATAACACTATGTAGTTGATTTGAGAGACTCATTTCATTATTGGACTCACCAAACCACTTACAGTGTTTCAGGTACAAAATGACTGTTTCTCGCTGAGAAAATGCAAAAAAGCGGATTTCTGTCATAACATTGATTTACCTTCTGATTTTTTAAGGCAAGCTATTGAAAACGTCAGAAAATTGGAGAAAGGAGTCTATGTAGTTGATTTGAGGGACTCATTTCATTATTGGACTCACCAAACCACTTACAGTGTTTCAGGTACAAAATGACCGTTTCTCGCTGAGAAAATGCCAAAAAGCGGATTTCTGTCATAACATTGATTTACCTTCTGATTTTTTAAGGCAAGCTATTGAAAACGTTAGAAAATTGGAGAAAGTTGTCTATGTAGTTGATTTGAGCGACTCATTTCATTATTGGACTCACCAAACCACTTACAGTGTTTCAGGTACAAAATGACTGTTTCTCGCTGAGAAAATGCCAAAAAGCGGATTTCTGTAATAACATTGATTTACCTTCTGATTTTTTAAGGCAAGCTATTGAAAACGTTAGAAAATTGGAGAAAGGAGTCTATGTAGTTGATTTGAGAGCCTCATTTCATTATTGGACTAACCAAACCACTTACAGTGTTTCAGGTACAAAATGACTGTTTCTCGCTGAGAAATTGCCAAATAGCGGATTTCTGTCATAACATTGATTTACCTTCTGATTTTTTAAGGCAAGCTATTGAAAACGTCAGAAAATTGGAGAAAGGAGTCTATGTTGTTGATTTGAGAGACTCATTTCATTATTGGACTCACCAAACCACTTACAGTGTTTCAGGTACAAAATGACTGTTTCTCGCTGAGAAAATGCCAAAAAGCGGATTTCTGTCATAACATTGATTTACGTTCTGATTTTTTAAGGCAAGCTATTGAAAACGTCAGAAAATTGGAGAAAGGAGTCTATGTAGTTGATTTGAGGGACTCATTTCATTATTGGACTCACCAAACCACTTACAGTGTTTCAGGTACAAAATGACCGTTTCTCGCTGAGAAAATGCCAAAAAGCGGATTTCTGTCATAACATTGATTTACCTTCTGATTTTTTAAGGCAAGCTATTGAAAACGTTAGAAAATTGGAGAAAGGTGTCTATGTAGTTGATTTGAGCGACTCATTTCATTATTGGACTCACCAAACCACTTACAGTGTTTCAGGTACAAAATGACTGTTTCTCGCTGAGAAAATGCCAAAAAGCGGATTTCTGTCATAACATTGATTTACCTTCTGATTTTTTAAGGCAAGCTATTGAAAACGTCAGAAAATTGGAGAAAGGAGTCTATGTAGTTGATTTGAGGGACTCATTTCATTATTGGACTCAGCAAACCACTTACAGTGTTTCAGGTACAAAATGACCGTTTCTCGCTGAGAAAATGCCAAAAAGCGGATTTCTGTAATAACATTGTTTTACCTTCTGATTTTTTAAGGCAAGCTATTGAAAACGTCAGAAAATTGGAGAAAGGAGTCTATGTAGTTGATTTGAGGGATTCATTTCATTATTGGACTCACCAAACCACTTACAGTGTTTCAGGTACAAAATGACCGTTTCTCGCTGAGAAAATGCCAAAAAGCGGATTTCTGTAATAACATTGTTTTACCTTCTGATTTTTCAAGGCAAGCTATTGAAAACGTCAGAAAATTGGAGAAAGGAGTCTATGTAGTTGATTTGAGAGACTCATTTCATTATTGGACTCACCAAACCACTTACAGTGTTTCAGGTACAAAATGACTGTTTCTCGCTGAGAAATTGCCAAAAAGCGGATTTCTGTCATAACATTGATTTACCTTCTGATTTTTTAAGGCAAGCTATTGAAAACGTTAGAAAATTGGAGAAAGGAGTCTATGTAGTTGATTTGAGAGACTCATTTCATTATTGGACTCACCAAACCACTTACAGTGTTTCAGGTTCAAAATGACTGTTTCTCGCTGAGAAACTGCCAAAAAGCGGATTTCTGTAATAACATTGTTTCAAGTGTCTGAGAGAGCTTAGCAAGGGGCCTCGCATTGACCATTACTTCCTTAGAGGTAGGGCAAATCAGTCGAGTGAAGCCCAGTGGCAGGATATTCACCACAGTCCACAGGGTATCAGAACCCCAGACGAAGCTCAATCAAGCACAGATCCATTTATGAACATCAGCCCAGAGCCCATCCAGCCACAGACAGCAGTAGAGCGGAGGCTGACTGGACGAAAACCTCAAATCTTGTGACCTAAATCCTGTCAGAAAAAGGAGTGGGAAACCACAGACACAGACCTCGTCCACCTTTTAGAAGGTCTGAAAGGGGGTGTGGAGAAAAAACTGGACAAGATCGGAGAGACCATTTATAGCTATGGAGCAGAGAGATTTGGTGTGAAACGTGAGAACTTGCAGACACAGAAGGAACCATCTGCTCATCTCAAGTCCAGGAGACAACAAGAGATTCAGAGACTCGTGAAAGAAAGGAGGTGCCTGAGGAAACAATGGAAGAAGGCCACGGAAGTGGAAAGGAAAGGCCTTGGGGCACTACAGGGCGACATCAAGCAGCGTCTGTTGATTTGAGCGACTCATTTCATTATTGGACTCACCAAACCACTTACAGTGTTTCAGGTACAAAATGACTGTTTCTCGCTGAGAAAATGCCAAAAAGCGGATTTCTGTCATAACATTGATTTACCTTCTGATTTTTTAAGGCAAGCTATTGAAAACGTCAGAAAATTGGAGAAAGGAGTCTATGTAGTTGATTTGAGGGACTCATTTCATTATTGGACTCAGCAAACCACTTACAGTGTTTCAGGTACAAAATGACCGTTTCTCGCTGAGAAAATGCCAAAAAGCGGATTTCTGTAATAACATTGTTTTACCTTCTGATTTTTTAAGGCAAGCTATTGAAAACGTCAGAAAATTGGAGAAAGGAGTCTATGTAGTTGATTTGAGAGACTCATTTAATTATTGGACTCACCAAACCACTTACAGTGTTTCAGGTACAAAATGACTGTTTCTCGCTGAGAAACTGCCAAAAAGCGGATTTCTGTCATAACATTGATTTACCTTCTGATTTTTTAAGGCAAGCTATTGAAAACGTCAGAAAATTGGAGAAGAGAGTCTATGTAGTTTGATTTGAGAGACTCATTTCATTATTGGACTCACCAAACCACTTACAGTGTTTCAGGTACAAAATGACTGTTTCTCGCTGAGAAAATGCCCAAAAGCGGATTTCTGTCATAACATTGATTTACCTTCTGATTTTTTAAGGCAAGCTATTGAAAACGTCAGAAAATTGGAGAAAGGAGTCTATGTAGTTGATTTGAGGGACTAATTTCATTATTGGACTCACCAAACCACTTACAGTGTTTCAGGTACAAAATGACTGTTTCTCGCTGAGAAAATGCCAAAAAGCGGATTTCTGTAATAACATTGTTTTACCTTCTGATTTTTTAAGGCAAGCTATTGAAAACGTCAGAAAATTGGAGAAAGGAGTCTATGTAGTTGATTTGAGGGACTCATTTCATTATTGGACTCACTGTTACCGAGTGGGTTGTGAAAGGCTACTTGTCAGTAAGAAATACCCTTAAAGGACATCAGACTGAGGCAGGCTTGCAAAAAAAATAAAGTTTTAATTTGGTTCCAGGCCTGGACAACTTAGATCTTTCAACAAAAAACAAAGCAACTCAAAAAACAGAAATCATAGTTAAGCAGAGGTGTTGGCATCAACCTCTCCCCATGGCAGCCCCCCCTGTACTGAACCATTTCCTCTTTATATGCTCCTGTCTCCACCCCTGGAAAAGCAGTCAGCAAATCACAACCTTAGACACAAGGTGCTCCCCATAAAGCAATCAGAGCTCAGGCAATCATGGCCACTCCCAAATTACTGCATCTGCATGGAAATACACAAGTACAGCAGTTAAATAACATGTCACAGCAGAATGTGCACCTTCTGTGGGACTGACATCAAACTCCTAATACTTGCTCATGAAAACAATAAAAGAAACTACTCTGACAGAGTCTGCTCTGTCACATTTCTTACCCCCTCTCCTTCTGGGTTGTGCATACCTGGTACACGTGACAAATAGTCAGCTATGATATTTCGGCCCCCTGGACAGTACTCAATCGTAAAGCGGTATGGCTGAAGAGCCAGACACCAGCGCAGTATCCTGGAGTTTTGACTCTGCATTGAGTGCATCCACTTCAGGGCTCGATGGTCTGTTTGAAGCATGAACTCCCGTCCGAGCAGATAATACTTAAGTGAGTCCACTGCCCACTTTATGGCGAGTCCTTCCTTCTCGATGGTAGAGTATTTTCTCTCCCGGTCAAACAGCTTCCTGCTCAGGAACAGAATGGGCCTCTCTTCTCCAGGCTCTCCTTGGGCTAGAACAGCACCTAAGCCAACATCAGAGGCATCCACTTGTACGAGAAATGGGTTATTGAAATCAGGGCTCTTCAGAACAGGATCTTGACACAATAGCTCCTTTAACTTTCTAAAGGCCTCCTCACATTCATCAGTCCACGGAAGGTGGGACGAAGTAGTCTTCTTGGTGAGATTAGTTAATGGTGTAGCTATTGTGGCAAAATGAGGCACAAATCTTCGGTACCAGCCAATTAGACCAAGGAATGACCGTACTTGCCTCTTCGTCTGCGGCCTGGGTATCCCTCGAATGTTCTCCAACTTCTCCACCAGTGGCTTTATCTGGCCATGCCCGATGCGGTACCCCAGGTATTTCACCTCCTTCTGTGCCCACGAGCATTTCTTATTGTTGATGGTTAATCCGGCCTTCTGAAGCCTCTGGAGGACCTGCTCGAGGTGATGGAGATGCTCATGGAAGGTCTCACTGAAAATAATACAGTCGTCAAGATATGATGCTGCATATTGCCCACAATCAGATAAAACAATGTCCATGAGTCGTTGAAAGGTAGCAGGGGCCCCATGAAGACCGAAGGGCATCACTGTATACTGATACAAACCAGTAAGTGTTCGAAAGGCTGTATAGGGTCTACAAGCAGCGGTGAGAGGGACTTGCCAGTAACCCTTACAGAGATCTAACGTGGTCATGTATTTAGCTTTGCCTAACCTTTCAAGCAGTTCATCGATTCTGGGCATTGGATAAGAGTCAAAACAGCTGACACTGTTCAACCTACGAAAGTCTGTGCAGAATCGAACACTTCCATCTTTCTTAGGAACCAAAAGAACAGGACTTGACCACTCGCTTTTTGAAGGCTCTATTATTCCCATCTCCAACATGGTCGCCACCTCTTTCCTCAAGGGATCCACCATTCTCTCAGGAACACGGTAGGGCCTCTGCCGGGTTGGTGTGGGAACCTTCAAAACGATGTCATGGCTGATAACATCTGTGAGACCTGGTGTGTCCTGGAAGAGAGGAGTGAATGTCTTCTGTACCTGGGCCAACTGTTGTTTTTGCTCCTCACTCAGGTGTTCAGGATACTCAATGGCACCACCTTGAGGTCGGAGTGGCTCCATGTCAGTCTCATCATCTCCATCCTCTGCTACATGCACCATCATCACTGGTTTCACAGCCGGGGTCACATCTCTCTCCTTGAACTGTCTCAGCAGGTTGACATGCAGAATCTGCTTCTGGCGTTTCCTTTCAGGGCACAGAATTTCATAAGTTACTGGACCCACCCTTCTAGACACCACATAAGGGCCCTGCCATTTAGCCAGTAACTTTGATGTACCAGAAGGAAGCAGTAGCAATACCTTCTGCCCAGGTTTCAGTTCTCGCTCTCTGGCATGTTTGTCGTACCACACCTTTTGCTTGGTTTGGGCCTCTCTCAAGTGCTCTTGGGCCATGCTTCTCATCTTGTCCAGCTTGTCTCGCATCTGGAGGATGTAGGACGCAACACTGCACTGGGCAGACTCTCCAGCCACCCAACCCTCTTTTAGTACATCCAGGGGACCCCTAACCTGCCTGCCATATACCAACTCAAAGGGTGAAAAACCAGTTGAGGCTTGTGGAACCTCTCGGTACGCGAAAAGCAGGAATGGAATCCATCTATCCCAATCCCCCCCCGACTCATCCACAAACTTTTTCAGCATGTTTTTAAGTGTACCATTAAAACGTTCCACCAAACCATCAGTTTCAGGGTGATATGGTGAAGTTCTAATGCCTGTGATGCCCAATTGCTTGTACAGTGTTTTCATCAAAGTTGACATGAAATTTGCACGCTGATCAGTTAAAATTTCTGCCGGAACACCAACTCTGGAAATCAGATCAATGAGACATCGGACCACATGTTTGACTTGAATAGAGCGTAAGGGGTAAACTTCTGGGTATCGAGTAGCATAATCACAGATTACAAGGGCGAATCTATGCCCAGAACTACTTTTAATCAGTGGACCAATTATGTCCATACCAATGCGCTCAAATGGTGTGCCAATGATTGGTAAAGGCTGCAACGGTCCTCGATCCGCTTTGCGAAGTGGAGCTACTTTTTGACACTCTGTACATGTCCTACAGTACTCCTGGACATCCTGATAAAGTCTAGGCCAATAGAACCTGCGACTGATTCTGTCATAGCTTTTCTGTTGACCTAGATGTCCCGCCCATGGAATGTGGTGTCCCAAGTTTAGAATTAACTGATGGAATACTTTAGGAACAACCAATCTAGGTACATCACCGTCTCCATTGTACAACAGGTTATCCTTGAGGATGTATCTATCACCAATGAAATTAGCGGCTTTAACAGGTTCACCATCAACCTCACATACCTTAGCAAACAGAGGTTGAAGCAAAGGATCTGCTCGCTGTAGCTCTTTAAAGTTGTCAGGGACCTGCCACTGTGGTTCCAGCAGAGTGGGGTCAGGATCTGGAGCGACCGGGACTGGATCCTGCACTCTGGCCTTCCCCACATGCTTGGCTTGACAGCGCTGTTTTTTATCCCTCCTAACCCTTGTACCACCTTCAAAAAGACTTTGATGGATATCAGGCAGGGGCTGCAAACCCTTGGCCTGAGATCTTGTAACCACAGCACATGAATTTGACACAGCCTGCACAAGTTTAGTTAGAATGGGTAGATCATTCCCCAAAATAACATCATATGCCAGTTGATCAACCACCCCCACTGTCATCAGATATACTTGACCATCCACCCCAATATTTACAACAGCAGTAGGATACATTTGCTCTTCCCCATGAACACACCCCAACCCTACTAGGTTGTCAAAGTTTAAAGACTCATTAGCTACAAACTCTGCCTTCACCAGTGTCTGGGAACTACCTGTATCCAACAGTGCATTAGCATCCTGCCCATTAACAAGAACTGAAGTTGCATACCGGGATTTGGGCCTAGACATTTGTACAGTGGGCTGGATTTCTGGTCTAGGCACATAGCACAGATTCACTTCTTTTGGTTTTTTAAATGGACACAACGCTGCTTTGTGCCCTGGTTGATGACAATAAAAGCAGATAAGGCCCCCATTTTTAAACCTTGTCCCACCCCCTGTATCATGCTTGGTTAGAGCCTCATCACCTTTAACCTGACCCACAGTCACCTTGTGGGGCCGAAAGGGCTCCCAATGTGGCTCCCGAGGTGGTTCCCGATGTGCAGCCAGATACCTCTCAGCAAGTCTCGCCGCCTCCTCCCCCGTCTGTGGTTGATGCTCTTTCACCCACGTTCTGACATCTTGGCGGAGAACACGCAGGTACTGCTCTAGGATCAATGTCTCTGCCATCTGTTCCTTCGTCTTGGTCTCAGGTCGCATCCACCTCCTGTAGAGTCCCTTCAACCTGTTGTAGGTCTCCCTGGTCGACTCTCCTGCTGGTATACTAGTAGATCTGAAACGTTGGCGGTATGTCTCTTCGGTCACGTTGTACTTGGCAAGGACGGCAGCTTTGATGTCGGCGTAGAGGTGGGAACGCTGCTCATCCATGCTGGCATAGGCCTCCAACGCTCTACCTGTGAGAAGGGTGACAACACGAGCAGCCCACTCATCATGGTTCCACCCCCAGGTTCTGGCGATGCGCTCAAAGCGGATGAAGAAGCTTTCCACATCTTCCCCTTCAGTGAACTCTGGGATCTTGGCCCCGTCATAACGGCGGATGGGCGGCTGCTGCTCTGGCTGAGCATGTGTTGCTGTAGTCCATCGGCTGGGCTGCTGGAGTTGAGCTGGAGGGGGCAGATTATATAGGCTCTGGTGACTAGCAGGATCATCAGTCACACTTTCCAGTTTGGCCTTTTCATAAACAACATTTTTCAGATCTTCAAGCCCATCAAACAACAATTTCTCATGTCTTTGCTGGCGATACATGAATTCTCTCATTTCATTCATAAATTGTTGCCCAAACGGAAGGTTCTCTTGTGAAAGATGAGGTGAAGTACTTAACTTCAGTGAAGGGGGTTTCTCAGGTGGCTTCTTTGGCTTTACTGGAGGATCTGGGTGTAGCACCAGCTGCTGCTCCACGGCTAATTGGGGTGCCGTGGCCCCTTCCCCCATCAACTCCACCACCGACTCCTCCTCTGGCTCCTCCTCACGCTCATCACCATCTTCCATCATCAGCCCTGGGTTTTTCCGGGTATGTCGAAGCGGTTTGCCACGCCCTCGCCCAGCCATTTAGGGTTTTCTACTGACAATTACTTCTGGGAGGCTTTACAATCCCACCACTGCCACCAATTGTTACCGAGTGGGTTGTGAAAGGCTACTTGTCAGTAAGAAATACCCTTAAAGGACATCAGACTGAGGCAGGCTTGCAAAAAAAATAAAGTTTTAATTTGGTTCCAGGCCTGGACAACTTAGATCTTTCAACAAAAAACAAAGCAACTCAAAAAACAGAAATCATAGTTAAGCAGAGGTGTTGGCATCAACCTCTCCCCATGGCAGCCCCCCCTGTACTGAACCATTTCCTCTTTATATGCTCCTGTCTCCACCCCTGGAAAAGCAGTCAGCAAATCACAACCTTAGACACAAGGTGCTCCCCATAAAGCAATCAGAGCTCAGGCAATCATGGCCACTCCCAAATTACTGCATCTGCATGGAAATACACAAGTACAGCAGTTAAATAACATGTCACAGCAGAATGTGCACCTTCTGTGGGACTGACATCAAACTCCTAATACTTGCTCATGAAAACAATAAAAGAAACTACTCTGACAGAGTCTGCTCTGTCACACTCACCAAACCACTTACAGTGTTTCAGGTACAAAATGACCGTTTCTCGCTGAGAAAATGCCAAAAAGCGGATTTCTGTAATAACATTGTTTTACCTTCTGATTTTTCAAGGCAAGCTATTGAAAACGTCAGAAAATTGGAGAAGAGAGTCTATGTAGTTTGATTTGAGAGACTCATTTCATTATTGGACTCACCAAACCACTTACAGTGTTTCAGGTACAAAATGACTGTTTCTCGCTGAGAAAATGCCCAAAAGCGGATTTCTGTCATAACATTGATTTACCTTCTGATTTTTTAAGGCAAGCTATTGAAAACGTCAGAAAATTGGAGAAAGGAGTCTATGTAGTTGATTTGAGGGACTCATTTCATTATTGGACTCACCAAACCACTTACAGTGTTTCAGGTACAAAATGACTGTTTCTCGCTGAGAAAATGCCAAAAAGCGGATTTCTGTAATAACATTGTTTTACCTTCTGATTTTTTAAGGCCAGCTATTGAAAACGTCAGAAAATTGGAGAAAGGAGTCTATGTAGTTGATTTGAGGGACTCATTTCATTATTGGACTCACCAAACCACTTACAGTGTTTCAGGTACAAAATGACCGTTTCTCGCTGAGAAAATGCCAAAAAGCGGATTTCTGTAATAACATTGTTTTACCTTCTGATTTTTTAAGGCCAGCTATTGAAAACGTCAGAAAATTGGAGAAAGGAGTCTATGTAGTTGATTTGAGGGATTCATTTCATTATTGGACTCACCAAACCACTTACAGTGTTTCAGGTACAAAATGACCGTTTCTCGCTGAGAAAATGCCAAAAAGCGGATTTCTGTAATAACATTGTTTTACCTTCTGATTTTTCAAGGCAAGCTATTGAAAACGTCAGAAAATTGGAGAAAGGAGTCTATGTAGTTGATTTGAGAGACTCATTTCATTATTGGACTCACCAAACCACTTACAGTGTTTCAGGTACAAAATGACTGTTTCTCGCTGAGAAATTGCCAAAAAGCGGATTTCTGTCATAACATTGATTTACCTTCTGATTTTTTAAGGCAAGCTATTGAAAACGTTAGAAAATTGGAGAAAGGAGTCTATGTAGTTGATTTGAGAGACTCATTTCATTATTGGACTCACCAAACCACTTACAGTGTTTCAGGTTCAAAATGACTGTTTCTCGCTGAGAAACTGCCAAAAAGCGGATTTCTGTAATAACATTGTTTCAAGTGTCTGAGAGAGCTTAGCAAGGGGCCTCGCATTGACCATTACTTCCTTAGAGGTAGGGCAAATCAGTCGAGTGAAGCCCAGTGGCAGGATATTCACCACAGTCCACAGGGTATCAGAACCCCAGACGAAGCTCAATCAAGCACAGATCCATTTATGAACATCAGCCCAGAGCCCATCCAGCCACAGACAGCAGTAGAGCGGAGGCTGACTGGACGAAAACCTCAAATCTTGTGACCTAAATCCTGTCAGAAAAAGGAGTGGGAAACCACAGACACAGACCTCGTCCACCTTTTAGAAGGTCTGAAAGGGGGTGTGGAGAAAAAACTGGACAAGATCGGAGAGACCATTTATAGCTATGGAGCAGAGAGATTTGGTGTGAAACGTGAGAACTTGCAGACACAGAAGGAACCATCTGCTCATCTCAAGTCCAGGAGACAACAAGAGATTCAGAGACTCGTGAAAGAAAGGAGGTGCCTGAGGAAACAATGGAAGAAGGCCACGGAAGTGGAAAGGAAAGGCCTTGGGGCACTACAGGGCGACATCAAGCAGCGTCTGTTGATTTGAGCGACTCATTTCATTATTGGACTCACCAAACCACTTACAGTGTTTCAGGTACAAAATGACTGTTTCTCGCTGAGAAAATGCCAAAAAGCGGATTTCTGTCATAACATTGATTTACCTTCTGATTTTTTAAGGCAAGCTATTGAAAACGTCAGAAAATTGGAGAAAGGAGTCTATGTAGTTGATTTGAGGGACTCATTTCATTATTGGACTCAGCAAACCACTTACAGTGTTTCAGGTACAAAATGACCGTTTCTCGCTGAGAAAATGCCAAAAAGCGGATTTCTGTCATAACATTGATTTACCTTCTGATTTTTTAAGGCAAGCTATTGAAAACGTCAGAAAATTGGAGAAAGGAGTCTATGTAGTTGATTTGAGAGACTCATTTAATTATTGGACTCACCAAACCACTTACAGTGTTTCAGGTACAAAATGACTGTTTCTCGCTGAGAAACTGCCAAAAAGCGGATTTCTGTCATAACATTGATTTACCTTCTGATTTTTTAAGGCAAGCTATTGAAAACGTCAGAAAATTGGAGAAGAGAGTCTATGTAGTTTGATTTGAGAGACTCATTTCATTATTGGACTCACCAAACCACTTACAGTGTTTCAGGTACAAAATGACTGTTTCTCGCTGAGAAAATGCCCAAAAGCGGATTTCTGTCATAACATTGATTTACCTTCTGATTTTTTAAGGCAAGCTATTGAAAACGTCAGAAAATTGGAGAAAGGAGTCTATGTAGTTGATTTGAGGGACTAATTTCATTATTGGACTCACCAAACCACTTACAGTGTTTCAGGTACAAAATGACTGTTTCTCGCTGAGAAAATGCCAAAAAGCGGATTTCTGTAATAACATTGTTTTACCTTCTGATTTTTTAAGGCAAGCTATTGAAAACGTCAGAAAATTGGAGAAAGGAGTCTATGTAGTTGATTTGAGGGACTCATTTCATTATTGGACTCACTGTTACCGAGTGGGTTGTGAAAGGCTACTTGTCAGTAAGAAATACCCTTAAAGGACATCAGACTGAGGCAGGCTCGCAAAAAAAATAAAGTTTTAATTTGGTTCCAGGCCTGGACAACTTAGATCTTTCAACAAAAAACAAAGCAACTCAAAAAACAGAAATCATAGTTAAGCAGAGGTGTTGGCATCAACCTCTCCCCATGGCAGCCCCCCCTGTACTGAACCATTTCCTCTTTATATGCTCCTGTCTCCACCCCTGGAAAAGCAGTCAGCAAATCACAACCTTAGACACAAGGTGCTCCCCATAAAGCAATCAGAGCTCAGGCAATCATGGCCACTCCCAAATTACTGCATCTGCATGGAAATACACAAGTACAGCAGTTAAATAACATGTCACAGCAGAATGTGCACCTTCTGTGGGACTGACATCAAACTCCTAATACTTGCTCATGAAAACAATAAAAGAAACTACTCTGACAGAGTCTGCTCTGTCACATTTCTTACCCCCTCTCCTTCTGGGTTGTGCATACCTGGTACACGTGACAAATAGTCAGCTATGATATTTCGGCCCCCTGGACAGTACTCAATCGTAAAGCGGTATGGCTGAAGAGCCAGACACCAGCGCAGTATCCTGGAGTTTTGACTCTGCATTGAGTGCATCCACTTCAGGGCTCGATGGTCTGTTTGAAGCATGAACTCCCGTCCGAGCAGATAATACTTAAGTGAGTCCACTGCCCACTTTATGGCGAGTCCTTCCTTCTCGATGGTAGAGTATTTTCTCTCCCGGTCAAACAGCTTCCTGCTCAGGAACAGAATGGGCCTCTCTTCTCCAGGCTCTCCTTGGGCTAGAACAGCACCTAAGCCAACATCAGAGGCATCCACTTGTACGAGAAATGGGTTATTGAAATCAGGGCTCTTCAGAACAGGATCTTGACACAATAGCTCCTTTAACTTTCTAAAGGCCTCCTCACATTCATCAGTCCACGGAAGGTGGGACGAAGTAGTCTTCTTGGTGAGATTAGTTAATGGTGTAGCTATTGTGGCAAAATGAGGCACAAATCTTCGGTACCAGCCAATCAGACCAAGGAATGACCGTACTTGCCTCTTCGTCTGCGGCCTGGGTATCCCTCGAATGTTCTCCAACTTCTCCACCAGTGGCTTTATCTGGCCATGCCCGATGCGGTACCCCAGGTATTTCACCTCCTTCTGTGCCCACGAGCATTTCTTATTGTTGATGGTTAATCCGGCCTTCTGAAGCCTCTGGAGGACCTGCTCGAGGTGATGGAGATGCTCATGGAAGGTCTCACTGAAAATAATACAGTCGTCAAGATATGATGCTGCATATTGCCCACAATCAGATAAAACAATGTCCATGAGTCGTTGAAAGGTAGCAGGGGCCCCATGAAGACCGAAGGGCATCACTGTATACTGATACAAACCAGTAAGTGTTCGAAAGGCTGTATAGGGTCTACAAGCAGCGGTGAGAGGGACTTGCCAGTAACCCTTACAGAGATCTAACGTGGTCATGTATTTAGCTTTGCCTAACCTTTCAAGCAGTTCATCGATTCTGGGCATTGGATAAGAGTCAAAACAGCTGACACTGTTCAACCTACGAAAGTCTGTGCAGAATCGAACACTTCCATCTTTCTTAGGAACCAAAAGAACAGGACTTGACCACTCGCTTTTTGAAGGCTCTATTATTCCCATCTCCAACATGGTCGCCACCTCTTTCCTCAAGGGATCCACCATTCTCTCAGGAACACGGTAGGGCCTCTGCCGGGTTGGTGTGGGAACCTTCAAAACGATGTCATGGCTGATAACATCTGTGAGACCTGGTGTGTCCTGGAAGAGAGGAGTGAATGTCTTCTGTACCTGGGCCAACTGTTGTTTTTGCTCCTCACTCAGGTGTTCAGGATACTCAATGGCACCACCTTGAGGTCGGAGTGGCTCCATGTCAGTCTCATCATCTCCATCCTCTGCTACATGCACCATCATCACTGGTTTCACAGCCGGGGTCACATCTCTCTCCTTGAACTGTCTCAGCAGGTTGACATGCAGAATCTGCTTCTGGCGTTTCCTTTCAGGGCACAGAATTTCATAAGTTACTGGACCCACCCTTCTAGACACCACATAAGGGCCCTGCCATTTAGCCAGTAACTTTGATGTACCAGAAGGAAGCAGTAGCAATACCTTCTGCCCAGGTTTCAGTTCTCGCTCTCTGGCATGTTTGTCGTACCACACCTTTTGCTTGGTTTGGGCCTCTCTCAAGTGCTCTTGGGCCATGCTTCTCATCTTGTCCAGCTTGTCTCGCATCTGGAGGATGTAGGACGCAACACTGCACTGGGCAGACTCTCCAGCCACCCAACCCTCTTTTAGTACATCCAGGGGACCCCTAACCTGCCTGCCATATACCAACTCAAAGGGTGAAAAACCAGTTGAGGCTTGTGGAACCTCTCGGTACGCGAAAAGCAGGAATGGAATCCATCTATCCCAATCCCCCCCCGACTCATCCACAAACTTTTTCAGCATGTTTTTAAGTGTACCATTAAAACGTTCCACCAAACCATCAGTTTCAGGGTGATATGGTGAAGTTCTAATGCCTGTGATGCCCAATTGCTTGTACAGTGTTTTCATCAAAGTTGACATGAAATTTGCACGCTGATCAGTTAAAATTTCTGCCGGAACACCAACTCTGGAAATCAGATCAATGAGACATCGGACCACATGTTTGACTTGAATAGAGCGTAAGGGGTAAACTTCTGGGTATCGAGTAGCATAATCACAGATTACAAGGGCGAATCTATGCCCAGAACTACTTTTAATCAGTGGACCAATTATGTCCATACCAATGCGCTCAAATGGTGTGCCAATGATTGGTAAAGGCTGCAACGGTCCTCGATCCGCTTTGCGAAGTGGAGCTACTTTTTGACACTCTGTACATGTCCTACAGTACTCCTGGACATCCTGATAAAGTCTAGGCCAATAGAACCTGCGACTGATTCTGTCATAGCTTTTCTGTTGACCTAGATGTCCCGCCCATGGAATGTGGTGTCCCAAGTTTAGAATTAACTGATGGAATACTTTAGGAACAACCAATCTAGGTACATCACCGTCTCCATTGTACAACAGGTTATCCTTGAGGATGTATCTATCACCAATGAAATTAGCGGCTTTAACAGGTTCACCATCAACCTCACATACCTTAGCAAACAGAGGTTGAAGCAAAGGATCTGCTCGCTGTAGCTCTTTAAAGTTGTCAGGGACCTGCCACTGTGGTTCCAGCAGAGTGGGGTCAGGATCTGGAGCGACCGGGACTGGATCCTGCACTCTGGCCTTCCCCACATGCTTGGCTTGACAGCGCTGTTTTTTATCCCTCCTAACCCTTGTACCACCTTCAAAAAGACTTTGATGGATATCAGGCAGGGGCTGCAAACCCTTGGCCTGAGATCTTGTAACCACAGCACATGAATTTGACACAGCCTGCACAAGTTTAGTTAGAATGGGTAGATCATTCCCCAAAATAACATCATATGCCAGTTGATCAACCACCCCCACTGTCATCAGATATACTTGACCATCCACCCCAATATTTACAACAGCAGTAGGATACATTTGCTCTTCCCCATGAACACACCCCAACCCTACTAGGTTGTCAAAGTTTAAAGACTCATTAGCTACAAACTCTGCCTTCACCAGTGTCTGGGAACTACCTGTATCCAACAGTGCATTAGCATCCTGCCCATTAACAAGAACTGAAGTTGCATACCGGGATTTGGGCCTAGACATTTGTACAGTGGGCTGGATTTCTGGTCTAGGCACATAGCACAGATTCACTTCTTTTGGTTTTTTAAATGGACACAACGCTGCTTTGTGCCCTGGTTGATGACAATAAAAGCAGATAAGGCCCCCATTTTTAAACCTTGTCCCACCCCCTGTATCATGCTTGGTTAGAGCCTCATCACCTTTAACCTGACCCACAGTCACCTTGTGGGGCCGAAAGGGCTCCCAATGTGGCTCCCGAGGTGGTTCCCGATGTGCAGCCAGATACCTCTCAGCAAGTCTCGCCGCCTCCTCCCCCGTCTGTGGTTGATGCTCTTTCACCCACGTTCTGACATCTTGGCGGAGAACACGCAGGTACTGCTCTAGGATCAATGTCTCTGCCATCTGTTCCTTCGTCTTGGTCTCAGGTCGCATCCACCTCCTGTAGAGTCCCTTCAACCTGTTGTAGGTCTCCCTGGTCGACTCTCCTGCTGGTATACTAGTAGATCTGAAACGTTGGCGGTATGTCTCTTCGGTCACGTTGTACTTGGCAAGGACGGCAGCTTTGATGTCGGCGTAGAGGTGGGAACGCTGCTCATCCATGCTGGCATAGGCCTCCAACGCTCTACCTGTGAGAAGGGTGACAACACGAGCAGCCCACTCATCATGGTTCCACCCCCAGGTTCTGGCGATGCGCTCAAAGCGGATGAAGAAGCTTTCCACATCTTCCCCTTCAGTGAACTCTGGGATCTTGGCCCCGTCATAACGGCGGATGGGCGGCTGCTGCTCTGGCTGAGCATGTGTTGCTGTAGTCCATCGGCTGGGCTGCTGGAGTTGAGCTGGAGGGGGCAGATTATATAGGCTCTGGTGACTAGCAGGATCATCAGTCACACTTTCCAGTTTGGCCTTTTCATAAACAACATTTTTCAGATCTTCAAGCCCATCAAACAACAATTTCTCATGTCTTTGCTGGCGATACATGAATTCTCTCATTTCATTCATAAATTGTTGCCCAAACGGAAGGTTCTCTTGTGAAAGATGAGGTGAAGTACTTAACTTCAGTGAAGGGGGTTTCTCAGGTGGCTTCTTTGGCTTTACTGGAGGATCTGGGTGTAGCACCAGCTGCTGCTCCACGGCTAATTGGGGTGCCGTGGCCCCTTCCCCCATCAACTCCACCACCGACTCCTCCTCTGGCTCCTCCTCACGCTCATCACCATCTTCCATCATCAGCCCTGGGTTTTTCCGGGTATGTCGAAGCGGTTTGCCACGCCCTCGCCCAGCCATTTAGGGTTTTCTACTGACAATTACTCCTGGGAGGCTTTACAATCCCACCACTGCCACCAATTGTTACCGAGTGGGTTGTGAAAGGCTACTTGTCAGTAAGAAATACCCTTAAAGGACATCAGACTGAGGCAGGCTTGCAAAAAAAATAAAGTTTTAATTTGGTTCCAGGCCTGGACAACTTAGATCTTTCAACAAAAAACAAAGCAACTCAAAAAACAGAAATCATAGTTAAGCAGAGGTGTTGGCATCAACCTCTCCCCATGGCAGCCCCCCCTGTACTGAACCATTTCCTCTTTATATGCTCCTGTCTCCACCCCTGGAAAAGCAGTCAGCAAATCACAACCTTAGACACAAGGTGCTCCCCATAAAGCAATCAGAGCTCAGGCAATCATGGCCACTCCCAAATTACTGCATCTGCATGGAAATACACAAGTACAGCAGTTAAATAACATGTCACAGCAGAATGTGCACCTTCTGTGGGACTGACATCAAACTCCTAATACTTGCTCATGAAAACAATAAAAGAAACTACTCTGACAGAGTCTGCTCTGTCACACTCACCAAACCACTTACAGTGTTTCAGGTACAAAATGACCGTTTCTCGCTGAGAAAATGCCAAAAAGCGGATTTCTGTAATAACATTGTTTTACCTTCTGATTTTTCAAGGCAAGCTATTGAAAACGTCAGAAAATTGGAGAAGAGAGTCTATGTAGTTTGATTTGAGAGACTCATTTCATTATTGGACTCACCAAACCACTTACAGTGTTTCAGGTACAAAATGACTGTTTCTCGCTGAGAAAATGCCCAAAAGCGGATTTCTGTCATAACATTGATTTACCTTCTGATTTTTTAAGGCAAGCTATTGAAAACGTCAGAAAATTGGAGAAAGGAGTCTATGTAGTTGATTTGAGGGACTCATTTCATTATTGGACTCACCAAACCACTTACAGTGTTTCAGGTACAAAATGACTGTTTCTCGCTGAGAAAATGCCAAAAAGCGGATTTCTGTAATAACATTGTTTTACCTTCTGATTTTTTAAGGCCAGCTATTGAAAACGTCAGAAAATTGGAGAAAGGAGTCTATGTAGTTGATTTGAGGGACTCATTTCATTATTGGACTCACCAAACCACTTACAGTGTTTCAGGTACAAAATGACCGTTTCTCGCTGAGAAAATGCCAAAAAGCGGATTTCTGTAATAACATTGTTTTACCTTCTGATTTTTTAAGGCCAGCTATTGAAAACGTCAGAAAATTGGAGAAAGGAGTCTATGTAGTTGATTTGAGGGATTCATTTCATTATTGGACTCACCAAACCACTTACAGTGTTTCAGGTACAAAATGACCGTTTCTCGCTGAGAAAATGCCAAAAAGCGGATTTCTGTAATAACATTGTTTTACCTTCTGATTTTTCAAGGCAAGCTATTGAAAACGTCAGAAAATTGGAGAAAGGAGTCTATGTAGTTGATTTGAGAGACTCATTTCATTATTGGACTCACCAAACCACTTACAGTGTTTCAGGTACAAAATGACTGTTTCTCGCTGAGAAATTGCCAAAAAGCGGATTTCTGTCATAACATTGATTTACCTTCTGATTTTTTAAGGCAAGCTATTGAAAACGTTAGAAAATTGGAGAAAGGAGTCTATGTAGTTGATTTGAGAGACTCATTTCATTATTGGACTCACCAAACCACTTACAGTGTTTCAGGTTCAAAATGACTGTTTCTCGCTGAGAAACTGCCAAAAAGCGGATTTCTGTAATAACATTGTTTCAAGTGTCTGAGAGAGCTTAGCAAGGGGCCTCGCATTGACCATTACTTCCTTAGAGGTAGGGCAAATCAGTCGAGTGAAGCCCAGTGGCAGGATATTCACCACAGTCCACAGGGTATCAGAACCCCAGACGAAGCTCAATCAAGCACAGATCCATTTATGAACATCAGCCCAGAGCCCATCCAGCCACAGACAGCAGTAGAGCGGAGGCTGACTGGACGAAAACCTCAAATCTTGTGACCTAAATCCTGTCAGAAAAAGGAGTGGGAAACCACAGACACAGACCTCGTCCACCTTTTAGAAGGTCTGAAAGGGGGTGTGGAGAAAAAACTGGACAAGATCGGAGAGACCATTTATAGCTATGGAGCAGAGAGATTTGGTGTGAAACGTGAGAACTTGCAGACACAGAAGGAACCATCTGCTCATCTCAAGTCCAGGAGACAACAAGAGATTCAGAGACTCGTGAAAGAAAGGAGGTGCCTGAGGAAACAATGGAAGAAGGCCACGGAAGTGGAAAGGAAAGGCCTTGGGGCACTACAGGGCGACATCAAGCAGCGTCTGGCAGCACTGCGAAGAGCAGAATGCCTGAGAAGGCAACATAAGAAGAGAGAGCGAACGAGGACTGCCTTCTACAGACATCCCTATAAATTTGTTAAGGACCTCTTTGTCAGGGAGAAATCTGGGACCCTCAAAGTACCCATAAGAGAACTGGAAGAACATCTTCGGAAGACCTACTCCGACAAACAGAGGCATGTGCCAGCCAGCATTCCGGAGGATATGCCACCCATCCAACCACCTGAGCACCAGATGGAAACAAGGCCCCCCACATGGAGCGAAGTTGAGAGCACAGTAAAACGGGCAAGAACAGCTTCAGCCCCGGGGCCCAACGGCATTCCATACAGGGTGTATAAGAACACGCCAGGCGTCTTGAAATACCTCTGGAAGCTTATGAAAGTGGCATGGGAAAAAGGAATGATACCAAAGGCATGGCGACGGGCAGGAGGGATCCTGATTCCCAAAGAGAAGAATTCCTCAACCATCGAGCAGTTTCGCCAGATCAGCCTTCTCAATGTGGAAGGAAAGATTTTCTTCAGTGTCGTGGCCCGTAGGCTCTCAGCATTCCTGCTGGCGAACAACTTTGTTGACACCTCAGTGCAAAAGGCAGGGATAATTGGGTTCTCAGGTTGCTTGGAACACACAAATGTCATCTGGCACCAAGTACAGACGGCCAAGAAGGAGAAGAAAGACCTGCATGTGGTGTTTTTAGATCTTGCCAATGCCTTCGGGTCAGTGCCTCATGAGATCTTGTGGACAGCGTTCAACTTCTTTCAAGTGCCAGAGGGCATCACAAGTCTAGTCAAAGCCTACTTCCAGGATCTCCAATTCTGTGTTACAGCACAGGATAGTACAACTGCCTGGCAGCACCTTGAGATAGGCATTATGGCGGGCTGCACCATCTCGCCACTGGTGTTTACAATGGCAATGGAGCTACTTATTCGTGCATCACGATGGGTGGTTGGAGGAGAACGATTGAGAGCGGGCTCCGTCTTCCCCCAATCAGGGCGTACATGGACGACATGACGACAATAACAACAACGGTCGCATGTACCAAACGTCTGCTGGAGAAACTCCGGGGAAACATCAAATGGGCACGAATGGAGATTAAACCCAGCAAATCCCGTAGCATCTCCATTGTCAAAGGTAAGCTCACCAATGCAAGGTTCTATGTGGACGACCAGCCAATCCCAACAGTTCTGGAGAAGCCTATCAAAAGCCTTGGCCGATGGTATAGCGCAGAACTTAAAGACTCTGAGCAGGTGGAACAACTCAGGCAGGATACAATCAGCGGCCTCAAGCAGATTAACAACACTGCTCTCCCTGGAAAATTGAAGCTATGGTGCTTTAAGTTTGGGCTGCTACCTCGCCTCATGTGGCCAATTTCCATCTATGAGGTCACCTTATCTCATGTCAATCGGCTTGAGAGACTGGTGAATGCCCAAGTGAGGAAGTGGCTTGGACTGCCGAGATGCCTTTCCAGCATAGGCCTGTATGGCAATGGAGCGCTCTCCCTTCCAATCTCAAGCCTGGTGGAGGAGTACAAATGTGCCAAAACAAGGGTGGAAATGACTCTTACAGAATCCCGGGACCCATGCGTCAGAGATGCGGCTCCAAACCTGGCAACAGGGATGAAATGGAAACCATCTGCAGCAGTAGCAGTGGCAAAGACCACCCTCAGACACTGGGATATAGTGGGACGAGTCCAACATGGCAGAGGGGGTCTTGGCCTGGAAGCAACAACACCCGCTTGGCAAAAGGCTACTCCGTCTGAACGGCGACACATGGTGGTTGAGGAGGTGCGCAACCAGGAGGAGGCAGCCAGGTGTGCCAAGGCAGTCTCCCAAGCCCAGCAAGGACGCTGGATGAGGTGGGAGGGTGTGGAGAGGAGGAAAATCACGTGGAATGAGATGTGGAGCATGGAGGCTAATAGGCTCAGCTTCATCATCAGAGCCACTTATGATGTCCTGCCCTCTCCAACCAACCTACATCTCTGGTATGGAGAGGACCCAGCCTGCCTGCAGTGTGCAGCCCCAGCAACCCTCAAACACATCCTGGTGGGTTGCAAGACCAGCCTGACTCAAGGAAGATACACCTGGCGCCATAACCAAGTGTTGAAGGGCTTGGCTGCCGAACTTGAGGACAAGAGGGTCACCATCAATGCCATGCCTTTCAAAACCCAGACCACCCTCCCACGGAAGACAACATTCGTCCGACAAGGGGAGAAACGGAGAACCAAGCCATCACCTCCAAACTCAGGCCCACTGGACACAGCCCGGGATTGGGAAATGCGGGTAGACCTCAGCCAGAGGCTCACTTTCCCGCCAGAAATCGCAGCAACCAACCTGCGCCCAGATTTGGTCCTCTGGTCCAAGTCCTGCCGGCGTGTCTTCATTGTGGAGCTGACTGTCCCGTGGGAGGATAACATCGACGAAGCATTCGAAAGAAAAAGGCTGCGTTATGCTAACCTAGCAGCTGATGCTGAGGCGCGGGGATGGAACGTAAAGGTGTGGCCAGTGGAGGTTGGCTGCCGAGGCTTTGTAGCCAGGTCCACCACACGGCTCCTGAAGGAAGTTGGGATCAGAGGACAGGCCCAGCGGAAGGCAATAAAAGAACTTGCCAAAGCAGCCGAACGGAGCAGTCACTGGCTGTGGCTGAAACGGAGGGATGCAACATGGGCTGTTTGATGACTACGGGGTGCCACCATATGACACACACCCAGGTCTGATCAGCCTGTGGCAGGCCAACCTTGGAAGAGGGTGTATTGTGTTAAGAGGCCGAAACACCTGATGAAGACAAGGCACACAACTGATGACGTGTAGATTTGGTGGTGCCCCGCGATCCTGTCCAAACTCCACCCCACAGTCATGTCCGATAGGAGTTATCGTGCTGATATATTTTAGGGATATTAACAGCTAGTCCTATTAAGAATCCTACCTTCTGATTTTTTAAGGCAAGCTATTGAAAACGTCAGAAAATTGGAGAAAGGAGTCTATGTAGTTGATTTGAGGGACTCATTTCATTATTGGACTCACCAAACCACTTACAGTGTTTCAGGTACAAAATGACCGTTTCTCGCTGAGAAAATGCCAAAAAGCGGATTTCTGTCATAACATTGATTTACCTTCTGATTTTTTAAGACAAGCTATTGAAAACGTTAGAAAATTGGAGAAAGGTGTCTATGTAGTTGATTTGAGCGACTCATTTCATTATTGGACTCACCAAACCACTTACAGTGTTTCAGGTACAAAATGACTGTTTCTCGCTGAGAAAATGCCAAAAAGCGGATTTCTGTCATAACATTGATTTACCTTCTGATTTTTCAAGGCAAGCTATTGAAAACGTCAGAAAATTGGAGAAAGGAGTCTATGTAGTTGATTTGAGAGACTCATTTCATTATTGGACTCACCAAATCACTTACAGTGTTTCAGGTACAAAATGACTGTTTCTCGCTGAGAAAATGCCAAAAAGCGGATTTCTGTCATAACATTGATTTACCTTCTGATTTTTCAAGGCAAGCTATTGAAAACGTCAGAAAATTGGAGAAAGGAGTCTATGTAGTTGATTTGAGAGACTCATTTCATTATTGGACTCACCAAATCACTTACAGTGTTTCAGGTACAAAATGACTGTTTCTCGCTGAGAAAATGCCAAAAAGCGGATTTCTGTCATAACATTGATTTACCTTCTGATTTTTTAAGGCAAGCTATTGAAAACGTTAGAAAATTGGAGAAAGGTGTCTATGTAGTTTGATTTGAGAGACTCATTTCATTATTGGACTCACCAAACCACTTACAGTGTTTCAGGTACAAAATGACTGTTTCTCGCTGAGAAAATGCCAAAAAGCGGATTTCTGTCATAACATTGATTTACCTTCTGATTTTTTAAGGCAAGCTATTGAAAACGTTAGAAAATTGGAGAAAGGTGTCTATGTATTTGATTTGAGAGACTCATTTCATTATTGGACTCACCAAACCACTTACAGTGTTTCAGGTACAAAATGACTGTTTCTCGCTGAGAAAATGCCAAAAAGCGGATTTCTGTCATAACATTGATTTACCTTCTGATTTTTTAAGGCAAGCTATTGAAAACGTCAGAAAATTGGAGAAAGGAGTCTAAGTAGTTGATTTGAGAGACTCATTTCATTATTGGACTCACCAAACCACTTACAGTGTTTCAGGTACAAAATGACTGTTTCTCGCTGAGAAACTGCCAAAAAGCGGATTTCTGTCATAACATTGATTTACCTTCTGATTTTTTAAGGCAAGCTATTGAAAACGTCAGAAAATTGGAGAAAAGAGTCTATGTAGTTTGATTTGAGAGACTCATTTCATTATTGGACTCACCAAACCACTTACAGTGTTTCAGGTACAAAATGACCGTTTCTCGCTGAGAAAATGCCAAAAAGCGGATTTCTGTAATAACATTGTTTTACCTTCTGATTTTTTAAGGCAAGCTATTGAAAACGTTAGAAAATTGGAAAAAGGAGTCTATGTAGTTGATTTGAGAGACTCATTTCATTATTGGACTCACCAAACCACTTACAGTGTTTCAGGTACAAAATGACTGTTTCTCGCTGAGAAAATGCAAAAAAGCGGATTTCTGTCATAACATTGATTTACCTTCTGATTTTTTAAGGCAAGCTATTGAAAACGACAGAAAATTGGAAAAAGGAGTCTATGTAGTTGATTTGAGGGACTCATTTCATTATTGGACTCACCAAACCACTTACAGTGTTTCAGGTACAAAATGACCGTTTCTCGCTGAGAAAATGCCAAAAAGCGGATTTCTGTCATAACATTGATTTACCTTCTGATTTTTTAAGGCAAGCTATTGAAAACGTTAGAAAATTGGAGAAAGGTGTCTATGTATTTGATTTGAGAGACTCATTTCATTATTGGACTCACCAAACCACTTACAGTGTTTCAGGTACAAAATGACTGTTTCTCGCTGAGAAAATGCCAAAAAGCGGATTTCTGTCATAACATTGATTTACCTTCTGATTTTTTAAGGCAAGCTATTGAAAACGTCAGAAAATTGGAGAAAGGAGTCTAAGTAGTTGATTTGAGAGACTCATTTCATTATTGGACTCACCAAACCACTTACAGTGTTTCAGGTACAAAATGACTGTTTCTCGCTGAGAAACTGCCAAAAAGCGGATTTCTGTCATAACATTGATTTACCTTCTGATTTTTTAAGGCAAGCTATTGAAAACGTCAGAAAATTGGAGAAAAGAGTCTATGTAGTTTGATTTGAGAGACTCATTTCATTATTGGACTCACCAAACCACTTACAGTGTTTCAGGTACAAAATGACCGTTTCTCGCTGAGAAAATGCCAAAAAGCGGATTTCTGTAATAACATTGTTTTACCTTCTGATTTTTTAAGGCAAGCTATTGAAAACGTTAGAAAATTGGAAAAAGGAGTCTATGTAGTTGATTTGAGAGACTCATTTCATTATTGGACTCACCAAACCACTTACAGTGTTTCAGGTACAAAATGACTGTTTCTCGCTGAGAAAATGCAAAAAAGCGGATTTCTGTCATAACATTGATTTACCTTCTGATTTTTTAAGGCAAGCTATTGAAAACGACAGAAAATTGGAAAAAGGAGTCTATGTAGTTGATTTGAGGGACTCATTTCATTATTGGACTCACCAAACCACTTACAGTGTTTCAGGTACAAAATGACCGTTTCTCGCTGAGAAAATGCCAAAAAGCGGATTTCTGTCATAACATTGTTTTACCTTCTGATTTTTTAAGGCAAGCTATTGAATACGTTAGAAAATTGGAGAAAGGTGTCTATGTAGTTGATTTGAGCGACTCATTTCATTATTGGACTCACCAAACCACTTACAGTGTTTCAGGTACAAAATGACTGTTTCTCGCTGAGAAAATGCAAAAAAGCGGATTTCTGTCATAACATTGATTTACCTTCTGATTTTTCAAGGCAAGCTATTGAAAACGTCAGAAAATTGGAGAAAGGAGTCTATGTAGTTGATTTGAGGGACTCATTTCATTATTGGACTCACCAAACCACTTACAGTGTTTCAGGTACAAAATGACCGTTTCTCGCTGAGAAAATGCCAAAAAACGGATTTCTGTAATAACATTGTTTTACCTTCTGATTTTTTAAGGCAAGCTATCGAAAACGTTAAAAAATTGGAAAGAGGAGTCTATGTAGTTGATTTGAGAGACTCATTTCATTATTGGACTCACCAAACCACTTACAGTGTTTCAGGTACAAAATGACCGTTTCTCGCTGAGAAAATGCAAAAAAGCGGATTTCTGTCATAACATTGATTTACCTTCTGATTTTTTAAGGCAAGCTATTGAAAACGTCAGAAAATTGGAGAAAGGAGTCTATGTAGTTGATTTGAGGGACTCATTTCATTATTGGACTCACCAAACCACTTACAGTGTTTCAGGTACAAAATGACCGTTTCTCGCTGAGAAAATGCCAAAAAGCGGATTTCTGTCATAACATTGATTTACCTTCTGATTTTTTAAGGCAAGCTATTGAAAACGTTAGAAAATTGGAGAAAGGTGTCTATGTAGTTGATTTGAGCGACTCATTTCATTATTGGACTCACCAAACCACTTACAGTGTTTCAGGTACAAAATGACTGTTTCTCGCTGAGAAAATGCCAAAAAGCGGATTTCTGTCATAACATTGTTTTACCTTCTGATTTTTTAAGGCAAGCTATTGAAAACTTAGAAAATTGGAAAAAGGAGTCTATGTAGTTGATTTGAGAGACTCATTTCATTATTGGACTCACCAAACCACTTACAGTGTTTCAGGTACAAAATGACTGTTTCTCGCTGAGAAAATGCAAAAAAGCGGATTTCTGTCATAACATTGATTTACCTTCTGATTTTTTAAAGCAAGCTATTGAAAACGTCAGAAAATTGGAGAAAGGAGTCTATGTAGTTGATTTGAGGGACTCATTTCATTATTGGACTCACCAAACCACTTACAGTGTTTCAGGTACAAAATGACCGTTTCTCGCTGAGAAAATGCCAAAAAGCGGATTTCTGTCATAACATTGATTTACCTTCTGATTTTTTAAGGCAAGCTATTGAAAACGTTAGAAAATTGGAGAAAGGTGTCTATGTAGTTGATTTGAGCGACTCATTTCATTATTGGACTCACCAAACCACTTACAGTGTTTCAGGTACAAAATGACTGTTTCTCGCTGAGAAAATGCCAAAAAGCGGATTTCTGTCATAACATTGATTTACCTTCTGATTTTTCAAGGCAAGCTATTGAAAACGTCAGAAAATTGGAGAAATGAGTCTATGTAGTTGATTTGAGAGACTCATTTCATTATTGGACTCACCAAACCACTTACAGTGTTTCAGGTACAAAATGACTGTTTCTCGCTGAGAAAATGCCAAAAAGCGGATTTCTGTCATAACATTGATTTACCTTCTGATTTTTCAAGGCAAGCTATTGAAAACGTCAGAAAATTGGAGAAAGGAGTCTATGTAGTTGATTTGAGAGACTCATTTCATTATTGGACTCACCAAACCACTTACAGTGTTTCAGGTACAAAATGACTGTATCTCGCTGAGAAAATGCCAAAAAGCGGATTTCTGTCATAACATTGATTTACCTTCTGATTTTTCAAGGCAAGCTATTGAAAACGTCAGAAAATTGGAGAAAGGAGTCTATATAGTTGATTTGAGCGACTCATTCCATTATTGGACTCACCAAACCACTTACAGTGTTTCAGGTACAAAATGACTGTTTCTCGCTGAGAAAATGCCAAAAAGCGGATTTCTGTCATAACATTGATTTACCTTCTGATTTTTTAAGGCAAGCTATTGAAAACGTTAGAAAATTGGAGAAAGGTGTCTATGTATTTGATTTGAGAGACTCATTTCATTATTGGACTCACCAAACCACTTACAGTGTTTCAGGTACAAAATGACTGTTTCTCGCTGAGAAAATGCAAAAAAGCGGATTTCTGTCATAACATTGATTTACCTTCTGATTTTTCAAGGCAAGCTATTGAAAACGTCAGAAAATTGGAGAAAGGAGTCTATGTAGTTGATTTGAGGGACTCATTTCATTATTGGACTCACCAAACCACTTACAGTGTTTCAGGTACAAAATGACCGTTTCTCGCTGAGAAAATGCCAAAAAACGGATTTCTGTAATAACATTGTTTTACCTTCTGATTTTCTAAGGCAAGCTATCGAAAACGTTAAAAAATTGGAAAAAGGAGTCTATGTAGTTGATTTGAGAGACTCATTTCATTATTGGACTCACCAAACCACTTACAGTGTTTCAGGTACAAAATGACCGTTTCTCGCTGAGAAAATGCAAAAAAGCGGATTTCTGTCATAACATTGATTTACCTTCTGATTTTTTAAGGCAAGCTATTGAAAACGTCAGAAAATTGGAGAAAGGAGTCTATGTAGTTGATTTGAGGGACTCATTTCATTATTGGACTCACCAAACCACTTACAGTGTTTCAGGTACAAAATGACCGTTTCTCGCTGAGAAAATGCCAAAAAGCGGATTTCTGTCATAACATTGATTTACCTTATGATTTTTTAAGACAAGCTATTGAAAACGTTAGAAAATTGGAGAAAGGTGTCTATGTAGTTGATTTGAGCGACTCATTTCATTATTGGACTCACCAAACCACTTACAGTGTTTCAGGTACAAAATGACTGTTTCTCGCTGAGAAAATGCCAAAAAGCGGATTTCTGTCATAACATTGTTTTACCTTCTGATTTTTTAAGGCAAGCTATTGAAAACTTAGAAAATTGGAAAAAAGAGTCTATGTAGTTGATTTGAGAGACTCATTTCATTATTGGACTCACCAAACCACTTACAGTGTTTCAGGTACAAAATGACTGTTTCTCGCTGAGAAAATGCAAAAAAGCGGATTTCTGTCATAACATTGATTTACCTTCTGATTTTTTAAAGCAAGCTATTGAAAACGTCAGAAAATTGGAGAAAGGAGTCTATGTAGTTGATTTGAGGGACTCATTTCATTATTGGACTCACCAAACCACTTACAGTGTTTCAGGTACAAAATGACCGTTTCTCGCTGAGAAAATGCCAAAAAGCGGATTTCTGTCATAACATTGATTTACCTTCTGATTTTTTAAGGCAAGCTATTGAAAACGTTAGAAAATTGGAGAAAGGTGTCTATGTAGTTGATTTGAGCGACTCATTTCATTATTGGACTCACCAAACCACTTACAGTGTTTCAGGTACAAAATGACGGTTTCTCGCTGAGAAAATGCCAAAAAGCGGATTTCTGTCATAACATTGGTTTACCTTCTGATTTTTCAAGGCAAGCTATTGAAAACGTCAGAAAATTGGAGAAATGAGTCTATGTAGTTGATTTGAGAGACTCATTTCATTATTGGACTCACCAAACCACTTACAGTGTTTCAGGTACAAAATGACTGTTTCTCGCTGAGAAAATGCCAAAAAGCGGATTTCTGTCATAACATTGATTTACCTTCTGATTTTTCAAGGCAAGCTATTGAAAACGTCAGAAAATTGGAGAAAGGAGTCTATGTAGTTGATTTGAGAGACTCATTTCATTATTGGACTCACCAAACCACTTACAGTGTTTCAGGTACAAAATGACTGTATCTCGCTGAGAAAATGCCAAAAAGCGGATTTCTGTCATAACATTGATTTACCTTCTGATTTTTCAAGGCAAGCTATTGAAAACGTCAGAAAATTGGAGAAAGGAGTCTATATAGTTGATTTGAGCGACTCATTCCATTATTGGACTCACCAAACCACTTACAGTGTTTCAGGTACAAAATGACTGTTTCTCGCTGAGAAAATGCCAAAAAGCGGATTTCTGTCATAACATTGATTTACCTTCTGATTTTTTAAGGCAAGCTATTGAAAACGTTAGAAAATTGGAGAAAGGTGTCTATGTATTTGATTTGAGAGACTCATTTCATTATTGGACTCACCAAACCACTTACAGTGTTTCAGGTACAAAATGACTGTTTCTCGCTGAGAAACTGCCAAAAAGCGGATTTCTGTCATAACATTGATTTACCTTCTGATTTTTTAAGGCAAGCTATTGAAAACGTCAGAAAATTGGAGAAAATAGTCTATGTAGTTTGATTTGAGAGACTCATTTCATTATTGGACTCACCAAACCACTTACAGTGTTTCAGGTACAAAATGACTGTTTCTCGCTGAGAAAATGCCAAAAAGCGGATTTCTGTCATTACATTGATTTACCTTCTGATTTTTTTAAGGCAAGCTATTGAAAACGTCAGAAAATTGGAGAAAGGAGTCTATGTAGTTGATTTGAGGGACTCACTTCATTATTGGACTCACCAAACCACTTACAGTGTTTCAGGTACAAAATGACCGTTTCTCGCTGAGAAAATGCCAAAAAGCGGATTTCTGTAATAACATTGTTTTACCTTCTGATTTTTTAAGGCAAGCTATTGAAAACGTTAGAAAATTGGAAAAATGAGTCTATGTAGTTGATTTGAGAGACTCATTTCATTATTGGACTCACCAAACCACTTACAGTGTTTCAGGTACAAAATGACTGTTTCTCGCTGAGAAAATGCCAAAAAGCGGATTTCTGTCATAACATTGATTTACCTTCTGATTTTTCAAGGCAAGCTATTGAAAACGTCAGAAAATTGGAGAAAGGAGTCTATGTAGTTGATTTGAGAGACTCATTTCATTATTGGACTCACCAAACCACTTACAGTGTTTCAGGTACAAAATGACCGTTTCTCGCTGAGAAAATGCCAAAAAGCGGATTTCTGTAATAACATTGTTTTACCTTCTGATTTTTTAAGGCAAGCTATTGAAAACGTCAGAAAAGTGGAGAAAGGCGTCTATGTAGTTGATATGAGGGACTCATTTCATTATTGGACTCACCAAACCACTTACAGTGTTTCAGGTACAAAATGACTGTTTCTCGCTGAGAAAATGCCAAAAAGCGGATTTCTGTCATAACATTGATTTACCTTCTGATTTTTTAAGGCAAGCTATTGAAAACGTCAGAAAATTGGAGAAAGGAGTCTATGTAGTTGATTTGAGAGACTCATTTCATTATTGGACTCACCAAACCACTTACAGTGTTTCAGGTACAAAATGACCGTTTCTCGCTGAGAAAATGCCAAAAAGCGGATTTCTGTCATAACATTGATTTACCTTCTGATTTTTCAAGGCAAGCTATTGAAAACGTCAGAAAATTGGAGAAAGGAGTCTATGTAGTTGATTTGAGAGACTCATTTCATTATTGGACTCACCAAACCACACACACACACACACACATACACACAGCTGTGATAAATGTCACGCAAAAACCAGCCTCCCTGTCTTACTGGGGCAAGATCTTTCCACAGAAAGAGGGGAGGAAAATTTGGGAAAGGTGGAAATTGAAGGGAAACAGCATTGAGGCTGAGGATAACGACTTCAAAATAAGACACAATAAAATATTTACAAATGTGATTTTGCACCAATTCGACAGGGAGGTTAGTAGGGATTGTGATATCTGCGGTTTATTCCCGGAGACTCTGCTACACATGTATGACGTGTGTCCTGAGCTGACCGGTTTTCTGGGCGCGTTGAAAAAATGTTTGGTCGATAAATTGGGAATGGTGTGGGACGGGAGGGATTTGTGGGAGTTTTTTCTTTTGTTTGGGGAATGGGAACACAGTAAGGTGAAGAATGTAGCCTTATGTAAATTCCTATTAAGCCATGCCCGATGGGCTATAAAGACACGCAGGAACATAGCACACTTCGAACAAAGAGTTGTTGAAATTTGGCCCATATTCCAAAATATAGTGAAAAATCAAATTACATTTCGTTTAATTCATGGAGACGAGAAATTTGAACCGTCTTTTGTGGAAAATGGTAATCTTCTGTCCCTGGACAGGGATAAAAGAATTATATGGAAATGGTGAAGGGGTTGTGCGGTTGTTGGCGGTGTCATGTATGTGATTAAGTGGGATTGTAAATAGCTAGGAGTACATGGTGATTAGGAGCTCGTAGAGTGAGAACTCTGTGCAGTTGATAGGAATTTTCTGTGTGTTAATTTTGCTAAATGGGTGATGTTTTGTTCTTTAAACATGACTGTGTAATCATGGAGGTTTTTATTTTGGGAGCTCGAATGTAATATTTTGTTTTTTCTTTCTTTGATGGGAAAAAGAGACCCAATTGTTGTTATACGGTATGATGAAAATATTTGTTTTCAAAGCAAAATGTAAACAAAAGTATATTTTTTAAATGTAAAATATATTTTCACAATAAAAGACAAAAAAAAAAATCTCGTCTGATCTCGGAAGCTAAGCAGGGTCGGGCCTGGTTAGTACTTGGATGGGAGACCGCCTGGGAATACCAGGTGCTGTAAGCTTTTTCAACCAGCAGAGAGCGCTCTCGCTTAATCTACCCACACATATTTCAACGTGGTAACAGCGACAGCTCACGTCCTAAAGTGTTTTGCACATGGTTAAGGCACTTTAACTCCAACAAATAAAACCAACAAATCAATGACTTATATTCTATGACTTATCTTCAACTCCATATAAGAGGTATTTCAAGCTGCAGCTTCTGCTTACGGCCATACCAGCCTGGATGCGCCCGATCTCGTCTGATCTCGGAAGCTAAGCGGGGTCGGGCATGGTTAGTACTTGGATGGGAGACCACCTGGGAATACCAGGTGCTGCAAGCTTTTTCAACCAGCAGAGAGCGCTCTCGCTTAATCTACCCACACAAATTTCAACGTGGTAACAGCGACAGCTCACGTCCTAATGTGTTTTGCACATGGTTAAGGCACTTTAACTCCAACAAATAAGCGCTTCTAAATTATTATCACCAACAAATCAATGACTTATATTATATGACTTATCTTCAACTCCATATAAGAGGTATTTCAAGCAGCAGATTCTGCTTACGGCCATACCAGCCTGGATGCGCCCGATCTCGTCTGATCTCGGAAGCTAAGCAGGGTCGGGCCTGGTTAGTACTTGGATGGGAGACCGCCTGGGAATACCAGGTGCTGTAAGCATTTTCAACCAGCAGAGAGCGCCCTCGCTTAATCTACCCACACATATTTCAACGTGGTAACAGCGACAGCTCACGTCCTAATGTGTTTTGCACATGGTTAAGGCACTTTAACTCCAACAAATAAAACCAACAAATCAATGACTTATATTGTATGACTTATCTTCAATTCCATATAAGAGGTATTTCAAGCAGCAGATTCTGCTTACGGCCATACCAGCCTGGATGCGCCCGATCTCGTCTGATCTCGGAAGCTAAGCAGGGTCGGGCCTGGTTAGTACTTGGATGGGAGACCGCCTGGGAATACCAGGTGCTGTAAGCATTTTCAACCAGCAGAGAGCGCCCTCGCTTAATCTACCCACACATATTTCAACGTGGTAACAGCGACAGCTCACGTCCTAAAGTGTTTTGCACATGGTTAAGGCACTTTAACTCCAACAAATAAAACCAACAAATCAATGACTTATATTCTATAACTTATCTTCAACTCCATATAAGAGGTATTTCAAGCTGCAGCTTCTGCTTACGGCCATACCAGCCTGGATGCGCCCGATCTCGTCTGATCTCGGAAGCTAAGCAGGGTCGGGCCTAGTTAGTACTTGGATGGGAGACCGCCTGGGAATACCAGGTGCTGTAAGCTTTTTCAACCAACAGAGAGCGCTCTCGCTTAATCTACCCACACATATTTCAACGTGGTAACAGCGACAGCTCACGTCCTAAAGTGTTTTGCACATGGTTAAGGCACTTTAACTCCAACAAATAAGCGCTTCTAAATTATTATCACCAACAAATCAATGAATTATATTATATGACTTATCTTCAACTCCATATAAGAGGTATTTCAAGCTCCAGCTTCTGCTTACGGCCATACCAGCCTGGATGCGCCCGATCTCGTCTGATCTCGGAAGCTAAGCAGGGTCGGGCCTGGTTAGTACTTGGATGGGAGACCGCCTGGGAATACCAGGTGCTGTAAGCTTTTTCAACCAGCAGAGAACGCTCTCGCTTAATCTACCCACACATATTTCAACGTGGTAACAGCGACAGCTCACGTCCTAAAGTGTTTTGCACATGGTTAAGGCACTTTAACTCCAACAAATAAAACCAACAAATCAATGACATATATTCTATGACTTATCTTCAACTCCATATCAGAGGTATTTCAAGCTGCAGCTTCTGCTTACGGCCATACCAGCCTGGATGCGCCCGATCTCGTCTGATCTCGGAAGCTAAGCAGGGTCGGGCCTGGTTAGTACTTGGATGGGAGACCGCCTGGGAATACAAGGTGCTGTAAGCTTTTTCAACCAGCAGAGAACGCTCTCGCTTAATCTCCCCACACATATTTCAACGTGGTAACAGCGACAGCTCACGTCCTAAAGTGTTTTGCACATGGTTAAGGCACTTTAATTCCAAACAAATAAAACCAACAAATCAATGACTTATATTCTATGACTTATCTTCAACTCCATATAAGAGGTATTTCAAGCAGGAGCTTCTGCTTACGGCCATACCAGCCTGGATGCGCCCAATCTCGTCTGATCTCGGAAGCTAAGCAGGGTAGGGCCTGGTTAGTACTTGGATGGGAGACCGCCTGGGAATACCAGGTGCTGTAAGCTTTTTCAACCAGCAGAGAGCGCTCTCGCTTAATCTACCCACACATATTTCAACGTGGTAACAGCGACAGCTCACGTCCTAAAGTGATTTGCACATGGTTAAGGCACTTTAACTCCAACAAATAAGCGCTTCTAAATTATTATCACCAACAAATCAATGACTTATATTATATGACTTATCTTCAACTCCATATAAGAGGTATTTCAAGCTTCAGCTTCTGCTTACGGCCATACCAGCCTGGATGTGCCCGATCTCGTCTGATCTCGGAAGCTAAGCAGGGTCGGGCCTGGTTAGTACTTGGATGGGAGACCGACTGGGAATACCAGGTGCTGTAAGCTTTTTCAACCAGCAGAGAACGCTCTCGCTTAATCTACCCACACATATTTCAACGTGGTAACAGCGACAGCTCACGTCCTAAAGTGTTTTGCACATGGTTAAGGCACTTTAACTCCAACAAATAAAACCAACAAATCAATGACTTATATTCTATGACTTATCTTCAACTCCATATAAGAAGTATTTCAAGCTGCAGCTTCTGCTTACGGCCATACCAGCCTGGATGCGCCCGATCTCGTCTGATCTCGGAAGCTAAGCAGGGTCGGGCCTGGTTAGTACTTGGATGGGAGACCGCCTGGAAATACCAGGTGCTGTAAGCATTTTCAACCAGCAGAGAGCGCTCACGCTTAATCTACCCACACATATTTCAACGTGGTAACAGCGACAGCTCACGTCCAAAAGTGTTTTTCACATGGTTAAGGCACTTTAACTCCAACAAATAAGCGCTTCTAAATTATTATCACCAACAAATCAATGACTTATATTATATGACTTATCTTCAACTCCATATAAGAGGTATTTCAAGCAGCAGCTTCTGCTTACGGCCATACCAGCCTGGATGCGCCCGATCTCGTCTGATCTCGGAAGCTAAGCAGGGTCGGGCCTGCTTAGTACTTGGATGGGAGACCACCTGGGAAAACCAGGTGCTGTAAGCTTTTTCAACCAGCAGAGAGCGCTCTCGCTTAATCTACCCACACATATTTCAACGTGGTAAGAGCGACAGCTCACGTCCTAAAGTGTTTTGCACATGGTTAAGGCACTTTAACTCCAACAAATAAAACCAACAAATCAATGACTTATATTATATGACTTATCTTCAACTCCATATCAGAGGTATTTCAAGCTGCAGCTTCTGCTTACGGCCATACCAGCCTGGATGCGCCCGATCTCGTCTGATCTCGGAAGCTAAGCAGGGTCGGGCCTGTTTAGTACTTGGATGGGAGACCGCCTGGGAATACCAGGTGCTGTAAGCTTTTTCAACCAGCAGAGAACGCTCTCGCTTAATCTACCCACACATATTTCAACGTGGTAACAGCGACAGCTCACGTCCTAAAGTGTTTTGCACATGGTTAAGGCACTTTAATTCCAAACAAATAAAACCAACAAATCAATGACTTACATTCTATGACTTATCTTCAACTCCATATAAGAGGTATTTCAAGCTGCAGCTTCTGCTTACGGCCATACCAGCCTGGATGTGCCCGATCTCGTCTGATCTCGGAAGCTAAGCAGGGTCGGGCCTGGTTAGTACTTGGATGGGACACCGCCTGGGAATACCAGGTGCTGTAAGCATTTTCAACCAGCAGAGAGCGCTCTCGCTTAATCTACCCACACATATTTCAACGTGGTAACAGCGACAGCTCACGTCCAAAATTGTTTTTTACATGGTTAAGGCACTTTAACTCCAACAAATAAGCGCTTCTAAATTATTATCACCAACAAATCAATGACTTATATTATATGACTTATCTTCAACTCCATATAAGAGGTATTTCAAGCAGCAGCTTCTGCTTACGGCCATACCAGCCTGGATGCGCCCGATCTCGTCTGATCTCGGAAGCTAAGCAGGGTTGGGCCTGGTTAGTACTTGGATGGGAGACCGCCTGGGAATACCAGGTGCTGTAAGCATTTTCAACCAGCAGAGAGCGCTCTCGCTTAATCTACCCACACATATTTCAACGTGGTAACAGCGACAGCTCACGTCCTAAAGTGTTTTGCACATGGTTAAGGCACTTTAACTCCAACAAATAAGTGCTTCTAAATTATTATCACCAACAAATCAATGACTTATATTATATGACTTATCTTCAACTCCATATAAGAGGTATTTCAAGCAGCAACTTCTGCTTACGGCCATACCAGCCTGGATGCGCCCGATCTCGTCTGATCTCGGAAGCTAAGCAGGGTCGGGCCTGGTTAGTACTTGGATGGGAGACCGCCTGGGAATACCAGGTGCTGTAACCATTTTCAACCAGCAGAGAGCACTCTCGCTTAATCTACCCACCCATATTTCAACGTGGTAACAGCGACAGCTCACGTCCTAAAGTGTTTTGCACATGGTTAAGGCACTTTAACTCCAACAAATAAAACCAACAAATCAATGACTTATATTCTATGACTTATCTTCAGCTCCATATAAGAGGTATTTCAAGCTGCAGCTTCTGCTTACGGCCATACCAGCCTGGATGCGCCCGATCTCGTCTCATCTCGGAAGCTAAGCAGGGTCGGGCCTGGTTAGTACTTGGATGGGAGACCGCCTGGGAATACCAGGTGCTGTAAGCTTTTTCAACCAGCAGAGAGCGCTCTCGCTTAATCTACCCACACATATTTCAACGTGGTAACAGCGAAAGCTCACGTCCTAAAGTGTTTTGCACATGGTTAAAGGCACTTTAACTCCAACAAATAAGCGCTTCTAAATTATTATCACCAACAAATCAATGACTTGTATTATATGACTTATCTTCAACTCCATATAAGAAGTATTTCAAGCTGCAGCTTCAGCTTACGGCCATACCAGCCTGGATGCGCCCGATCTCGTCTGATCTCGGAAGCTAAGCAGGATCGGGCCTGGTTAGTACTTGGATGGGAGACCGCCTGGGAATACCAGGTGCTGTAAGCTTTTTCAACCAGCAGAGAGCGCTCTCGCTTAATCTACCCACACATATTTCAACGTGGTAAGAGCGACAGCTCACGTCCTAAAGTGTTTTGCACATGGTTAAGGCACTTTAACTCCAACAAACAAAACCAACAAATCAATGACTTATATTCTATGACTTATCTTCAACTCCATATCAGAGGTATTTCAAGCTGCAGCTTCTGCTTACGGCCATACCAGCCTGGATGCGCCTGATCTCGTCTGATCTCGGAAGCTAAGCAGGGTCGGGCCTGGTTAGTACTTGGATGGGAGACCGCCTGGGAATACCAGGTGCTGTAAACTTTTTCAACCAGCAGAGAGCGCTCTCGCTTAATCTACCCACACATATTTCAACGTGGTAACAGCGACAGCTCACGTCCTAAAGTGTTTTTCACATGGTTAAGGCACTTTAACTCCAACAAATAAGCGCTTCTAAATTATTATCACCAACAAATCAATGACTTATATTCTATGACTTATCTTCAACTCCATATAAGAGGTATTTCAAGCAGCAGCTTCTGCTTACGGCCATACCAGCCTGGATGCGCCCGATCTCGTCTGATCTCGGAAGCTAAGAAGGGTCGGGCCTGGTTAGTACTTGCATGGGAGACCGCCTGGGAATACCAGGTGCTGTAAGCATTTTCAACCAGCAGAGAGCGCTCTCGCTTAATCTACCCACACATATTTCAACGATGTAACAGCGAAAGCTCACGTCCTAAAGTGTTTTGCACATGGTTAAGGCACTTTAACTCCAACAAATAAAACAAACAAATCAATGACTTATATTCTATGACTTATCTTCAACTCCATATAAGAGGTATTTCAAGCTGCAGCTTCTGCTTACGGCCATACCAGCCTGGATGCGCCCGATCTCGTCTGATCTCGGAAGCTAAGCAGGGTCGGGCCTGGTTAGTACTTGGATGGGAGACCGCCTGGGAATACCAGGTGCTGTAAGCTTTTTCAACCAGCAGAGAGCGCTCTCGCTTAATCTACCCACACAAATTTCAACGTGGTAACAGCGACAGCTCATGTCCTAAAGTGTTTTGCACATGGTTAAGGCACTTTAACTCCAACAAATAAGCGCTTCTAAATTATTATCACCAACAAATCAATGACTTATATTCTATGACTTATCTTCAACTCCATATAAGAGGTATTTCAAGCTGCAGCTTCAGCTTACAGCCATACCAGCCTGGATGCGCCCGATCTCGTCTGATCTCGGAAGCTAAGCAGGGTCGGGCCTGGTTAGTACTTGGATGGGAGACCGCCTGGGAATACCAGGTGCTGTAAGCTTTTTCAACCAGCAGAGAGCGCTCTCGCTTAATCTACCCACACATATTTCAACGTGGTAACAGCGACAGCTCACGTCCTAAAGTGTTTTGCACATGGTTAAGGCACTTTAACTCCAACAAATAAAACCAACAAATCAATGACTTATATTCTATGACTTATCTTCAACTCCATATCAGAGATATTTCAAGCTGCAGCTTCTGCTTACAGCCATACCAGCCTGGATGCGCCCGATCTCGTCTGATCTCGGAAGCTAAGCAGGGGCGGGCCTGGTTAGTACTTGGATGGGAGACCGCCTGGGAATACCAGGTGCTGTAAGCTTTTTCAACCAGCAGAGAACGCTATCGCTTAATCTACCCACACATATTTCAACGTGGTAACAGCGACAGCTCACGTCCTAAAGTGTTTTGCACATGGTTAAGGCACTTTAATTCCAAACAAATAAAACCAACAAATCAATGACTTACATTCTATGACTTATCTTCAACTCCATATAAGAGGTATTTCAAGCTGCAGCTTCTGCTTACGGCCATACCAGCCTGGATGCGCCCGATCTCGTCTGATCTCGGAAGCTAAGCAGGGTCGGGCCTGGTTAGTACTTGGATGGGAGACCGCCTGGGAATACCAGGTGCTGTAAGCATTTTCAACCAGCAGAGAGCGCTCTCGCTTAATCTACCCACACATATTTCAACGTGGTAACAGCGACAGCTCACGTCCAAAAGTGTTTTTCACATGGTTAAGGCACTTTAACTCCAACAAATAAGCGCTTCTAAATTATTATTACCAACAAATCAATGACTTATATTATATGACTTATCTTCAACTCCATATAAGAGGTATTTCAAGCAGCAGCTTCTGCTTACGGCCATACCAGCCTGGATGCGCCCGATCTCGTCTGATCTCGGAAGCTAAGCAGGGTCGGGCCTGCTTAGTACTTGGATGGGAGATCACCTGGGAATACCAGGTGCTGTAAGCTTTTTCAACCAGCAGAGAGCGCTCTCGCTTAATCTACCCACACATATTTCAACGTGGTAACAGCGACAGCTCACGTCCTAAAGTGTTTTGCACATGGTTAAGGCACTTTAACTCCAACAAATAAAACCAACAAATCAATGACTTATATTCTATGACTTATCTTCAACTCCATATAAGAAGTATTTCAAGCTGCAGCTTCTGCTTACGGCCATACCAGCCTGGATGCGCCCGATCTCGTCTGATCTCGGAAGCTAAGAAGGGTCGGGCCTGGTTAGTACTTGGATGGGAGACCGCCTGGAAATACCAGGTGCTGTAAGCATTTTCAACCAGCAGAGAGCGCTCACGCTTAATCTACCCACACATATTTCAACGTGGTAACAGCGACAGCTCACGTCCAAAAGTGTTTTTCACATGGTTAAGGCACTTTAACTCCAACAAATAAGCGCTTCTAAATTATTATCACCAACAAATCAATGACTTATATTATATGACTTATCTTCAACTCCATATAAGAGGTATTTCAAGCAGCAGCTTCTGCTTACGGCCATACCAGCCTGGATGCGCCCGATCTCGTCTGATCTCGGAAGCTAAGCAGGGTCGGGCCTGCTTAGTACTTGGATGGGAGACCACCTGGGAAAACCAGGTGCTGTAAGCTTTTTCAACCAGCAGAGAGCGCTCTCGCTTAATCTACCCACACATATTTCAACGTGGTAAGAGCGACAGCTCACGTCCTAAAGTGTTTTGCACATGGTTAAGGCACTTTAACTCCAACAAATAAAACCAACAAATCAATGACTTATATTATATGACTTATCTTCAACTCCATATCAGAGGTATTTCAAGCTGCAGCTTCTGCTTACGGCCATACCAGCCTGGATGCGCCCGATCTCGTCTGATCTCGGAAGCTAAGCAGGGTCGGGCCTGTTTAGTACTTGGATGGGAGACCGCCTGGGAATACCAGGTGCTGTAAGCTTTTTCAACCAGCAGAGAACGCTCTCGCTTAATCTACCCACACATATTTCAACGTGGTAACAGCGACAGCTCACGTCCTAAAGTGTTTTGCACATGGTTAAGGCACTTTAATTCCAAACAAATAAAACCAACAAATCAATGACTTACATTCTATGACTTATCTTCAACTCCATATAAGAGGTATTTCAAGCTGCAGCTTCTGCTTACGGCCATACCAGCCTGGATGTGCCCGATCTCGTCTGATCTCGGAAGCTAAGCAGGGTCGGGCCTGGTTAGTACTTGGATGGGAGACCGCCTGGGAATACCAGGTGCTGTAAGCATTTTCAACCAGCAGAGAGCGCTTTCGCTTAATCTACCCACACATATTTCAACGTGGTAACAGCGACAGCTCACGTCCAAAATTGTTTTTTACATGGTTAAGGCACTTTAACTCCAACAAATAAGCGCTTCTAAATTAATATCACCAACAAATCAATGACTTATATTATATGACTTATCTTCAACTCCATATAAGAGGTATTTCAAGCAGCAGCTTCTGCTTACGGCCATACCAGCCTGGATGCGCCCGCTCTCGTCTGATCTCGGAAGCTAAGCAGGGTTGGGCCTGGTTAGTACTTGGATGGGAGACCGCCTGGGAATACCAGGTGCTGTAAGCATTTTCAACCAGCAGAGAGCGCTCTCGCTTAATCTACCCACACATATTTCAATGTGGTAACAGCGACAGCTCACGTCCTAAAGTGTTTTGCACATGGTTAAGGCACTTTAACTCCAACAAATAAAACCAACAAATCAATGACTTATATTCTATGACTTATCTTCAGCTCCATATAAGAGGTATTTCAAGCTGCAGCTTCTGCTTACGGCCATACCAGCCTGGATGCGCCCGATCTCGTCTCATCTCGGAAGCTAAGCAGGGTCGGGCCTGGTTAGTACTTGGATGGGAGACCGCCTGGGAATACCAGGTGCTGTAAGCTTTTTCAACCAGCAGAGAGCGCTCTCGCTTAATCTACCCACACATATTTCAACGTGGTAAGAGCGACAGCTCACGTCCTAAAGTGTTTTGCACATGGTTAAGGCACTTTAACTCCAACAAATAAAACAAACAAATCAATGACTTATATTCTATGACTTATCTTCAACTCCATATAAGAGGTATTTCAAGCTGCAGCTTATGCTTACGGCCATACCAGCCTGGATGCGCCCGATCTCGTCTGATCTCGGAAGCTAAGCAGGGTCGGGCCTGGTTAGTACTTGGATGGGAGACCGCCTGGGAATACCAGGTGCTGTAAGCTTTTTCAACCAGCAGAGAGCGCTCTCGCTTAATCTACCCACACATATTTCAACGTGGTAACAGCGACAGCTCACGTCCTAAAGTGTTTTGCACATGGTTAAGGCACTTTAACTCCAACAAATAAGCGCTTCTAAATTATTATCACCAACAAATCAATGACTTGTATTATATACTTATCTTCAACTCCATATAAGAAGTATTTCAAGCTGCAGCTTCAGCTTACGGCCATACCAGCCTGGATGCGCCCGATCTCGTCTGATCTCGGAAGCTAAGCAGGGTCGGGCCTGTTTAGTACTTGGATGGGAGACCGCCTGGGAATACCAGGTGCTGTAAGCTTTTTCAACCAGCAGAGAGCGCTCTCGCTTAATCTACCCACACATATTTCAACGTGGTAACAGCGACAGCTCACGTCCTAAAGTGTTTTGCACATGGTTAAGGCACTTTAACTCCAACAAATAAAACCAACAAATCAATGACTTATATTCTATGACTTATCTTCAACTCCATATCAGAGGTATTTCAAGTTGCAGCTTCTGCTTACGGCCATACCAGCCTGGATGCGCCCGATCTCGTCTGATCTCAGAAGCTAAGCAGAGTCGGGCCTGGTTAGTACTTGGATGGGAGACCGCCTGGGAATACCAGGTGCTGTAAGCTTTTTCAACCAGCAGAGAGCGCTCTCGCTTAATCTACCCACACAAATTTCAACGTGGTAACAGCGACAGCTCATGTCCTAAAGTGTTTTGCACATGGTTAAGGCACTTTAACTCCAACAAATAAGCGCTTCTAAATTATTATCACCAACAAATCAATGACTTATATTCTATGACTTATCTTCAACTCCATATAAGAGGTATTTCAAGCTGCAGCTTCAGCTTACGGCCATACCAGCCTGGATGCGCCCGATCTCGTCTGATCTCGGAAGCTAAGCAGGGTCGGGCCTGGTTAGTACTTGGATGGGAGACCGCCTGGGAATACCAGGTGCTGTAAGCTTTTTCAACCAGCAGAGAGCGCTCTCGCTTAATCTACCCACACATATTTCAACGTGGTAACAGCGACAGCTCACGTCCTAAAGTGTTTTGCACATGGTTAAGGCACTTTAACTCCAACAAATAAGCGCTTCTAAATTATTATCACCAACAAATCAATGACTTGTATTATATACTTATCTTCAACTCCATATAAGAAGTATTTCAAGCTGCAGCTTCAGCTTACGGCCATACCAGCCTGGATGCGCCCGATCTCGTCTGATCTCGGAAGCTAAGCAGGGTCGGGCCTGTTTAGTACTTGGATGGGAGACCGCCTGGGAATACCAGGTGCTGTAAGCTTTTTCAACCAGCAGAGAGCGCTCTCGCTTAATCTACCCACACATATTTCAACGTGGTAAGAGCGACAGCTCACGTCCTAAAGTGTTTTGCACATGGTTAAGGCACTTTAACTCCAACAAACAAAACCAACAAATCAATGACTTATATTCTATGACTTATCTTCAACTCCATATCAGAGGTATTTCAAGCTGCAGCTTCTGCTTACGGCCATACCAGCCTGGATGCGCCCGATCTCGTCTGATCTCGGAAGCTAAGCAGGGTCGGGCCTGGTTAGTACTTGGATGGGAGACCGCCTGGGAATACCAGGTGCTGTAAACTTTTTCAACCAGCAGAGAGCGCTCTCGCTTAATCTACCCACACATATTTCAACGTGGTAACAGCGACAGCTCACGTCCTAAAGTGTTTTTCACATGGTTAAGGCACTTTAACTCCAACAAATAAGTGCTTCTAAATTATTATCACCAACAAATCAATGACTTATATTATATGACTTATCTTCAACTCCATATAAGAGGTATTTCAAGCAGCAGCTTCTGCTTACGGCCATACCAGCCTGGATGCGCCCGAT
>NW_026906205.1:112500-190000 GCF_033807715.1 Cololabis saira
GCACTAACGATCCAGGTGAGGAAAACACTACCTATTGGTGGCCGTCCACACCGAGAGGCTCCACCGGCCATGACCACAAGGAGCATCGCCACAGAGACCCCCCCAACCCGGACAGACCAGGACAGACCCCACACAGAAGGTGGAGTCCCTCCACCAGCTACCCAGGCCTGAGGGACCCCCATGACGACACCCCCATGGGCGGAGCAGACACACCTCCCAGTGTGGACGACCCCCCCTGAGGAAACACTGGAGCTAAAAACTAAAAGATTAAAAGAAAGTAAAAAATGCCTAAAAAGTGTAAAATTTTAGAAAAATCTATACAAAACTTAAGATGAATAATAAATAACATAAAATACAAAGTCACTCAAATGGATTAAAGGTTTAAAAAAAAATAAATAAATAAATAAAAAAAAAAAAAAAAAAAAAAAAAAATGAGATCAGATAAAAGCCAAGCTAAAAAGGTGTGTCTTGAGCCTCCTTTTAAAAGTATCAACGTTCTCTGCGGCCCTGAGGTTCTCTGGCAGGCTGTTCCATAAATAAGGGCCATAATGGCTGAATGCAGCCTCACCGTGGGTTTTGGTCGCGGTTCGGGGAATGGTTAAAAGGCCGGTGCCAGAGGACCTCAAGGTCCGTGAGGGTTGATACGGTAAAAGCAGATCAGGTAAATAAGATGGCCCAAGACCGTTAAGACATTTAAAAACCAGTAAAAGAACCTTAAAATCAATCCTGAAGCGGACGGGGAGCCAAAGCAGCGATTTTAAAACAGGTGTAATGTGCTCCCGCCCTCTGGTCCTCGTCAGCACGCGAGCGGCTGAATTCTGTAATAGTTGTAGGTTCTTAATACTCTTTTTAGGAAGACCAGAGAGCAGGGCATTACAATAATCTAAACGACATGAGATAAAAGCATGCATCAGCACCTCCGTGCTGGCCTGAGAGAGAAACGGGCGGACTCTGGCTATATTCTTAAGATGGTAAAAACGTATCTTCGTAATATTCTTTATGTGTGGAATAAAAGTGAGCTCAGAGTCAAAAATAACACCCAGGTTCTTTACACATTTCGAAGGTTTAAAATCTTGTAGTTTTGGTAAAAGTTTCTCTCTCTGGCCTTCAGGACCAACAACTAAAACTTCTGTTTTGTCCTGGTTGAGCTGTAGGAAATTATCTGCCATCCATGACTTAATATCTAAAATACAGTTAAAAAGGGCATCAAGTGGCCCTGTGTCATCAGGAGACACGGCGATGTACAGCTGTGTGTCGTCAGCGTAGTACAATGTACATTTGTTAAAAGATCGAAGGTGGAGAAAAGAAATCGAGGATTGTTTTTATTGTCTGTAATGAGTTTTGAGAAATGAGCAATCCTTGCCTGTTTGACGGTTTTATTGTAGGATTTGAGTTGTTCACGAAATATTTGATAATGTATTGTAAGTTTACTTTTTCTCCACCTTCTCTCAGCACTCCTGCATTTTCTTTTTGATTTTTTGACTTCCTGAGTTCTCCATGGGGGTGTAGGCTTAGTTTTTATGGTTTTTGTTAAAAGTGGAGCAACTGAGTTCAGCGTAGATTCCAGTTTCCTGTTAAAATTATCAACAATAAAATCACATGATGCAGGTAAAACATCAGCAGGAGTGCTCTCTAAAATCTCAATAAAATTTGCAGCCACTTCAGAAGTTAGGTAGCGTTTCCTCACCGTTCTCATCGAGGCTTCCTGATGATTAAGACTGGTGATGTTAAAAAACACGCAGTAATGGTCAGACACAGCCAGGTCGACAACAGAGGACACACCGGTGGACAGGCCGTAGGTTATAACCAGGTCCAGGGTGTGTCCTCTGTTGTGAGTCGGCTGTGTGACATGTTGGGTGAAATCCATGCAGTTTAAAAGGTTTAAAAATTATCTCGACAGTGGGTCGGAGGTATTGTCAATGTGTAGATTAAAATCACCAGTTATTAAAATTCTGTTGTAGGTGGTATGTATGACTGATAAAAGCTCTGAAAATTCACTGATAAAAACAGTGGAGTGATGGGGTGGTCTATAAACAGTTAAACAAAGAATAGGAGGACTGCTAAAAACAAAGGCAAGGTGTTCAAATGAGGAGTGGTTGTTAAAAGAGACCTCCTTTGTAGCTAATATGTTTTTAAAAATTGAAGCTGTGCCGCCTCCCTTTCTAACACCCCGTGTAGTAAATAAAAAATTAAAATTTGGTGGAGAAGCCTGGATGAGGGAAAATGCAGCGTCCGTGCCAAGCCATGTCTCTGTTAAAGGAATACCATCAAGTTTATGATGTACAATAAGATCATTTAAAATAAAGGTTTTGTTTAAAAGAGAGCGCACGTTCAACACAGCCAAGTTAATGTCTGTGTTGAACGTGCGCTCACGACCACAACGTACCGGGTTGATAAAAACAAGATTGTCTCTGTTAAAACCAGTGGGTCTGTGGATCTGACGGGGAAAACGGGTGGTGACCAGGGGATGAATTGGTTGAGGATCGGGTGTGTTGGTGGCGCCAGATGTAGCTGGTTTTATGGAGGAATTATCTGGTGGGGGTGGCAGTGGTGACTGTGACCTGTGGGGGAAGCTGGAGAGGGGGGCAGTGCTGTGAGCGGCTGGCTCCACAGGTGGAGAAGAAGACTCCGGGCCCGAGCTGGGAGTGTGGGTGTGGCCAGAAAATAGTCACTCCCGTGGAGCCGACAGAACCGCGTGCTGAATGTTTGCAGCCAACACGCGGCCCCCCAGCCTGTTTGGGTGAAGTCCGTCGGCCCTATAAAACGAGGGACGATTCCAGAAAAGATTAAAATTGTCGATAAAACCAATGTTAAGAGCTCTGCAGGTGTTCTGTAGCCAAGAGCTCAGATAGAGCAGCCTGCTGAAGCGCATTGCTCCCCGAGACAGCGTTGGAAGCGGGCCGCTGATAAAAATGGATTTCCCACAGTTTTTAAGGAAGGTGAACAGCTCATTAAAATCCTTTTTTAAAAGCTCAGAGCGCGGTTTGGAGCAATCATTGGATCCCACGTGGACAATGACGCGAGCAATGGTGGATGGAGCAGACTGTAGTAGAGCGGGGAGTTTCTCCAGAATCACCGGGACTGTGGCTCCAGGGAAGCAATGCGTGGCTGCGTTGAAGAACCTAATGTTCCGGGATATTGAGTCTCCCACGACCAGTGTGGTTGGGGAGAAGAGGGGGCGAGGAGAAGAAGGTTGTGGGGACTCACGGTTGGGGGATGCAAGGTCCCCGCTGGGTGCCCGGGTAGACGGGTGAGGTGGTGAGGCTGTGGCCGCGGCATCAGACGAGGAACGGGGATTTCCTGCCGGCTCCGGACGAGGACGAGGAGGGCCCCCGGAGCGTCGGAGCACGGCCTCCCTAAGGATTTCCCGCCGGGCAGAGGAGGTCGCCGGCCGGGATGAGGTTAAGCGTCGCTGAGGCTCCTGGGTGTCGCCAGCTGACGGTGGAGGGGCTGTGGTGTCGGCCGGCGCTGTTGTCGGGTGCAGAGCTGGAACCGCAGGTGACGGGACATCAGCCGGATGGACCGGATTTTCATCCGGTGACAAAGCCGTGTAGCGGTTGGAGAGGCTCAGCGGAGGAGGAGGAGAGGCGGCCCCGCCTGAGTGCTTCTTGCGGCCGCGAATCACCACTTCAGACCAGGGTGGTTCGCGGTTCGGTGTGGAGCAGGAGGAGGGCCGTGGACAGGTGGAAGGATCCCACACGGCTGTATCCAGGAGAGCCGCGCTCAGTTCTGAGATCTTCCTGGACTGCCCGGCCGCCACCTCCATGACGCTGGAGAGCAGGGAGTCCTTCTTCTTCAGATCCTCGTGGAGTCGTCTGACATCCTCCTCCAGGTCGGTGATTCTTTTGTTTGCTCGTGTGAGGAGTTTGTTTTCCTCACACGGCAGGGCTGGCATTGTGTAGCTGGGGAGAACAGAAAAAAGAGCTCCGGCAGCAAGGTGTGTGGTCCACAGCGGTTGAGATTCAGGAGAGGTAGATTGTATCCTTTAAGGATAGCCTGAGGTACAGGCACTTACCGGCGCGGGCCCAGTAAAGGGCCCGGTGAGATGAGAAGGTATCCGGTAAGCAATCCGGTAAGCTCGGCGGTAGAGGTGAGAATTTCTCAGCGTTTTCCCACGCTGTCAAACGCTGCTGTCAAACGCTGTCAAACGCTGCTGCTTCCGCGTTCTGCTGCTTCCGCGTTCTCTCTGCTGCTTCCGTTCTCTCTCCTGCTGCTTCCGTTCTCTCCATGTAGGAGAGAACGTTAACTGACAATTCAAATTGATCCTGTAACCACCTACAGAAGTACCAGCCTGTAAGCGCCCAATCTCGTCTGATCTCGGAAGCTAAGCAGGGTCGGGCCTGGTTAGTACTTGGATGGGAGACCGCCTGGGAATACCAGGTGCTGTAAGCTTTTTCAACCAGCAGAGAGCGCTCTCGCTTAATCTACCCACACATATTTCAACGTGGTAACAGCGACAGCTCACGTCCTAAAGTGTTTTGCACATGGTTAAGGCACTTTAACTCCAACAAATAAAACCAACAAATCAATGACTTATATTCTATGACTTATCTTCAACTCCATATAAGAGGTATTTCAAGCTGCAGCTTCTGCTTACGGCCATACCAGCCTGGATGCGCCCGATCTCGTCTGATCTCGGAAGCTAAGCAGGGTCGGGCCTGGTTAGTACTTGGATGGGAGACCGCCTGGGAATACCAGGTGCTGTAAGCATTTTCAACCTGCAGAGAACGCTCTCGCTTAATCTACCCACATATATTTCAACGTGGTAACAGCGACAGCTCACGTCCTAAAGTGTTTTGCACATGGTTAATGCACTTTAACTCCAACAAATAAGCGCTTCTAAATTATTATCACCAACAAATCAATGACTTATATTATATGACTTATCTTCAACTCCATATAACAGGTATTTCAAGCTGCAGCTTCTGCTTACGGCCATACCAGCCTGGATGCGCCCGATCTTGTCTGATCTCGGAAGCTAAGCAGGGTCGGGCCTGGTTAGTACTTGGATGGGAGACCACCTGGGAATACCAGGTGCTGTAAGCTTTTTCAACCAGCAGAGAGCGCTCTCGCTTAATCTACCCACACAAATTTCAACGTGGTAACAGCGACAGCTCACGTCCTAAAGTGTTTTGCACATGGTTAAGGCACTTTAACTCCAACAAATAAAACCAACAAATCCATGACTTATATTCTATGACTTATCTTCAACTCCATATAAGAAGTATTTCAAGCTGCAGCTTCTGCTTACGGCCATACCAGCCTGGATGCGCCCGATCTTGTCTGATCTCGGAAGCTAAGCAGGGTCTGGCCTGGTTAGTACTTGGATGGGAGACCGCCTGGGAATACCAGGTGCTGTAAGTTTTTTCAACCAGCTGAGAACGCTCTCGCTTAATCTACCCACACATATTTCAACGTGGTAACAGCGACAGCTCACTTCCTAAAGTGTTTTGCACATGGTTAAGGCACTTTAACTCCAACAAATAAAACCAACAAATCAATGACTTATATTCTATGACTTATCTTCAACTCCATATAAGAGGTATTTCAAGCTGCAGCTTCTGCTTACGGCCATACCAGCCTGGCCACGCCCTCTGACTTCCTGTTTGTGCAGGAAGAGTGACGTGGCAGTTTGGTTCATGGTGGATGAAGGAGAGACAAAGTTCAGATTGGAAAACAAACGAAAAAAGCTCAGAGAAGTGGAGAACAACAACACCTCCCCCGGCAGCAGTTGCTGCAGGGGGGCTACTCCAAGGGAGTATAAAAAAACTAAAACGGATTACTCGGTGATGAAGGTGGATAACGGACTGGACATGAGCTCAGCTATGACGGACAAAATGGAGTCGGAGGGGATCCCAAGGCAAAAGATGGCCTGCGCAATGGTCGGAGCCGGAGAGAAAGAGAAGAGAGCGGGAGAGGGGCCCGAGGCAGAGAAAGTGGAGAAGAGGAGGACGGGAGGACAACACAGCGGAGCGGTGTGGAAGGGGGCAGAGGAGGAGACGGCAGCGAGGGTGGCGGAGCCGAGAGCTGCAAAAGAATGTTGGGATCAAGCGGAAGACCAGAAAAAACTTGTAGTAAATGTGGAGATAGAGGGAGATGATGCCATCTCCCTCATGGAACTCTTGAAAGCTGTGAGTGTTACATGCGGTCGTGTCGTTGGCTGCCGAGTAAAGGCGGACAGAAAGTGGGAACTAACAATGGGCAACCCGCACGGGAAGAACAGACTGTTAGATGGTTTCAAGATAAGAGATTCGCGAGTGATCGCCTCTGAAATAATGAAGGACACGAGAGTGGTCTCATTTTTAAGTCTTCCTATTTATATCACTGATGAGCAGATTTTCACAAAGCTGGCACATTGGGGAGTAGAGCCGGTCTCACCAATCAAGAAGAGAAAATGGCCTGGCACGGACATATTCGACGGCACCAGGTTCCTGAAAGTCAGGTTCCCAGAGTCGGTGGCGGCTCTGCCGTATAGCACGAAATTTGACACGCTTCGAGGGTCCGGAGTATTTCAGGATCATCCATAACAACCAAATGAGGGTGTGCAGACTGTGCCTACAGCAGGGGCACATTCTGCGGGAATGTCCTGAGTTCCTGTGTTACAAATGTAACAAACAAGGACACTATGCAAGAGAATGTGCACGCATGACGGAACGAACCGGCGGAGAGCAGGAGGAGAAGGAGGAGAAGGAGGAGATGGAGGAGTTGGTGGAGGAGAGCGAGGCAGAAAAAAAGGAGGCGGCGGAGGAAGAGGAGGAGGAGGAAGACGGAGAAGGAGAGGTTGAGAGCCTGGTGGGGGACATGGAGGAGGAAGCGGTGGAGGAATCGATGGAGGAAGCAGGGAGTGACGAGGGAGGAGATGTCGCAGAGGATGCAAAGGAGGGGAGCAGTGGAGATGAGGAGGAACGAGGCGGACAAGATTGGGGTGAAGGACAAAGCAGCAGGGGGTCGCTTCCTTGTGCGCAGCAGAGAGTCACCAGGCGGGGTGGTGAGAATCCTGCTGAGACGGAGGACGTGGAGACCGGAAACGGAGCGAGGGGGATATCGAGGAAAAGATCAGGTACGAGAAAAGGGCGAGCACAGAAGAAACGTATGCACAATGAGGAAACTTCTAATATCCAGCGGTGATGGTCCGTTTCTCCTCCTTATCATGGTCTTAATGCCAATAACAGTGGCATCCATTAATGCAAACGGGCTGAGAGACAAGACGAAGTTCGAAAGCATGATAAGATTAAGTAAGGCGGATGTAATATGCTTACAAGAAACTCATTGGGATGCAGTAACGGAGCAAGACATGATAAAGCTGTGGGATGGGGAATGCTTCTCTAGCCATGGAACTAACATTGCAAGGGGAGTGGCGATTTTGTGTAAAAGGGACAGTGGAATTAAGGCCACGATGAGGGCTAAAGATGGAGAAGGAAGATGGATTAATATAGATTGTGTAGCTCAGGATGTGAATTATAATATTTTAAATGTCTATGCACCGAATACAGAAGGCGATCGCACAGCCTTTTTTAGGAAATTTTATAAAATAGCCGAAAAGTGTGATGTTATAATAGGAGATTTTAATGTGAAATTGTGTCATCTGGATATAAACGAAAGTTGTGTATGGAGACAAGATGCCTCAAGAAAGGTTCTAAATGACTTTATGATGGTTAACAACTGGTGCGACGTATGGAGAGTGAAAAATCCTGATAAGAGGCAATATTCAAGGGCGCAAGTGGTTCAAGGGGTTCTAAAACAAACCAGAATTGATTTGTGCTTAACGAAGACATCGCATATACGATTATTTAATAATGTGGATTATAAATGGATACACTTAAGCGATCACGCCATACTATCATTAGAAATGGGGGAACAGGAAGAGAAAAGGGGAGGGGGGACATGGCACTTAAATGCACATCTCTTGTACGATGTGAATTATAATAGAGCCATTAGGCAACTAATTTTGAGCGTAAGCTCACAACCGGGTTTTGAAAAGAATATAATACAAGGCTGGGAGGACTTGAAGACAAAAATAAAAGGGAAAACCATACAATATGCGAAAAGGTTTCGGGCGAGACAACAGAAGAAAGAAAGAATGCTAAGAGCAGAAATCGAAAAGGTTGAGAGACAGAAAGGCTCGGAGGGGAATAAGTTAATAAGATTGCATACCGAGTTAAAAGAGTTGGAGAGGTTGAAATGCGAAGGGGCTATATTAAGGAGCAAAGCGCAGTATGCGGTGGAAGGAGAAAAAAATACCGGCTTCTTCCTGAACTTGGAAAAAAGAAGGCAAAACAAATGCTACATAGCGGAAGTGATGAATGAAAAGGGAGAGACAACAGCTGACTTTGTAGAGATCTTAGAGACAGTCCAGAATTATTATACCCATCTTTTTGAAACAGAGGGGACAGATGATGGGATAACAGAGGAGATCCTGGCAAAATGTGAGATGAAGTTAGCTGAAGAAGACACACTCATGTGCGACCAGGAGATTAAGGAAGAGGATATTGATTTGGCAATAAAACAATTAGTACTAAATAAAAGTCCAGGTAGTGATGGACTAACAGCGAATTTTTATAAACAATTTAGTGATATATTGAAACCAATATTGTTAAATTTATACAGAACAATAGAAATAACACAATCCGTGCCGGCATCTATGGCAAGAGGGATCATAACGATCATATATAAGAAAGGGGATAAACGAAATTTAGCCAATTATAGGCCTATAACACTACTAAACACGGATTACAAAATATTGATGAAAGTACTAGCAAACAGAATAAAACAGGTTGTGCACACTATCGTAGAGCCCTCTCAGGCTTATAGTGTGCCGGGAAGGGAAGTTTCAGATATTTTGAATACTGTCAGAGACACAGTAGAATTTTTGAAAACTACCAGCAAAGAGGGCATTCTGGTCTCACAGGACTTCAACAAAGCCTTTGATAGAGTCGAACACAAATTTATGTTCAAAGTTTTGGAGAGGGTGGGATTGGGAGCGCGTTTTCTCGGGTGGATTAGGTTAATGTACGCCAACGCCACTGGCAGTGTGAAGTGTAACGGGGTGGTTACCGATCCTTTTCCGCTTCGAAGGTCGGTGAGACAGGGATGTCCACTGTCCTCAATTTTGTATACAATAATCGTGGAAACACTGGGTGTCCTTATTAAACAAGATTCAGAAATAAAAGGTATAGAATTACCTGGAGGGGAGATGTGCACCATACAACAGTTTGCTGATGATACCACGTTACTGATTAAAGACATAAATAGTGTACATAGAATAATAAACTTGGTAGAACGATATGGTAGAGCCTCAGGAGCTAAAATAAATCCAGATAAATCAGAAATCATGTTCATCAATATGAAGGGACCGCCGCAAAATGAATTACCGGTACAATTACAAGCAGAACATATCAAAATATTGGGTACATACATTGGGGTAAACAGTGAAACGGCCAGGGACATGACATGGACTAGTATAATTAAAAGGATAGAAGCAATTTTGTGCTATTGGCGAATGAGGAACCTGAAACTCAATGGGAAGGTGGTGGTATTAAATAGCTTGGTAATGTCTAAAATATATTATGCACTCACGGTGATAGATCTACCCTTATGGGCACTAAACAAACTAAATGAGATTATGACAGTTTTCTTGTGGGGGACAACGGTGGGGAAAATCGCAAGAAAAACATTAATAGGGAAATATGAAGAGGGAGGGCTAAAATTACTAGACATAGAAAGTAAGAAAAATGCTTTCAGGATTAAATTGGTCAGAAAATATCTGTACGATGACACGGCTTACGGCTGGAAGGGTCTTATGCGTTTTTTTTTAAATCGAGTGCTCGGAATAGGAGATTTTGTCCTGCTTATGAAACCGAAGAGGCCGATGACAGCGGGAGTCCCATTATTTTATAGGGAGGTCCTCGAAGCACAAGCTGGCTTCCTGGAGCATATAGAATATAAGGCGAATTCTATAAGCCTAATAAGAGAACTGCCGATATTTTTAAATAAATATATAAAGAAAGAAAATAAAATGTTGTATAATAACAAAATGATAAGAGCTGGACTAGTACAGCTGAAAGATATAATGTATGAATTTGTGCCCGGTTTTTTGCCGACGCAGGCTGTGATGGATAGTATAAGGGAAGTTGATTATAATTCAACATACACGGTCATAGAGAATTATTATAAGACTATTCAGAGAAGTATCCCACAACAATGGAGAAGGCTGATAGAAACAGGTACAGCTAGAGATAGGACAAGCAAACTCCCAGAGCTGGGAATTAAGCGAGAGGGGGAAAACAAGAGCTTCAGTCTGATCTCCTGCAAGGAAATCTACGAGCGTTTTTTAGTGAACGTCACGAAATCACCGGCCTCCTTGTCGTATTGGAGCAAGGTCTTTCCACAGAAAGAGGGGTGGAAAATATGGGAGAAATGGAAAGTACAGGGTAACAGCATCGAGGCTGAGGACAATGATTTCAAAATAAGACACAATAAAATTTTTACTAATGTGGTTTTACATCAACTGGATAAAGCTGTAGACAGAGATTGTGATGTTTGTGGCTTATTGCCGGAAACGCTGATGCATATGTTTGATATTTGTCCTGAGTTATCTGGCTTTTTTGGGTTATTGAAGAAATGTCTAATAGAAAAATTGGGAATGGTGTGGGACGGAAGGGATTCATGGGAGTTTTTTCTTTTATTTGGAAACTGGCAATACAGTAAAATTAGAAACGAAATGCTGTGCAGATTTATGTTGAGCCATGCACGATGGGCAATAAGGGCACGAAGAAACAAGGCACATTACGAACGAAGGGTTATTGCAATATGGCCGATTTTTCAAAACATAGTAAAGAAACAGATTCGATACAGGTTGATACATGGGGTAGACCATTTTGAACGACTGTATGTGAAGGATGCCAATCTCCTATCCCTTGATAAAGAAAAGAGAATTGTGTGGAATTGGTAGCTCTTTTTGGACTGTGTAGTTGGGAAATTGTGTGTTTAAAAAAAAAAAAAAAAAAAAAAAAAAAAATTTGGCTATTTCATCTTTTGAAAATTGTGCACGGTGATCATATAGTTGGAATGATTTTTCACCCTGTGGGATGGCTGAACGAATGATGCTGGGTTTTGAAATGCCACTATGTGCAAATCAGGTTTGCTTTTGTAATTTGAGTGCTGATGTTGTTTTTCTTTTCTTTTGAAAAAAGGACCTGAGTGTAAATGTCACAGAGAGAGGAAAATGTGTTGGAAATGGATACTGTAAACAAAAATATATTTTTTTTGTAAATATATTTTCATAATAAAAGACAAAAAAAAAAAGATGCGCCCGATCTCGTCTGATCTCGGTAGCTAAGCAGGGTCGGGCCTGGTTAGTACTTGGATGGGAGACCGCCTGGGAATACCAGGTGCTGTAAGCTTTTTCAACCAGCAGAGAGCGCTCTCGCTTAATCTACCCACACATATTTCAACGTGGTAACAGCGACAGCTCACGTCCTAAAGTGTTTTGCACATGGTTAAGGCACTTTAACTCCAACAAATATGCGCTTCTAAATTATTATCACCAACAAATCAATGACTTTTTTGTATGACTTATCTTCAACTCCATATAAGAGGTATTTCAAGCTGCAGCTTCAGCTTACGGCCATACCAGCCTGGATGCGCCCGATCTCGTCTGATCTTGGAAGCTAAGCAGGGTCGGGCCTGGTTAGTACTTGGATGGGAGACCGCCTGGGAATACCAGGTGCTGTAAGCTTTTTCAACCAGCAGAGAGCGGTCTCGCTTAATCTACCCACACATATTTCAACGTGGTAAGGGCGACAGCTCACGTCCTAAAGTGTTTTGCACATGGTTAAGGCACTTTAACTCCAACAAATAAGCGGTTCTAAATTATTATCACCAACAAATCAATGACTTATATTATATGACTTATCCTCAACTCCATATAAGAGGTATTTCAATCTGCAGCTTCAGCTTACGGCCATACCAGCCTGGATGCGCCCGATCTCGTCTGATCTCGGAAGCTAAGCAGGGTCGGGCCTGGTTAGTACTTGGATGGGAGACCGCCTGGGAATACCAGGTGCTGTAAGCTTTTTCAACCAGCAGAGAACGCTCTCGCTTAATCTACCCACACATATTTCAACGTGGTAACAGCGACAGCTCACGTCCTAAAGTGTTTTGCACATGGTTAAGGCACTTTAACTCCAACAAATAAAACCAACAAATCAATGACTTATATTCTATGACTTATCTTCAACTCCATATCAGAGGTATTTCAAGCTGCAGATTCTGCTTACGGCCATACCAGCCTGGATGCGCCTGATCTCGTCTGATCTCGGAAGCTAAGCAGGGTCGGGCCTGGTTAGTACTTGGATGGGAGACCGCCTGGGAATACCAGGTGCTGTAAGCTTTTTCAACCAGCAGAGAACGCTCTCGCTTAATCTACCCACACATATTTCAACGTGGTAACAGCGACAGCTCACGTCCTAAAGTGTTTTGCACATGGTTAAGGCACTTTAACTCCAACAAATAAAACCAACAAATCAATGACTTATATTCTATGACTTATCTTCAACTCCATATAAGAGGTATTTCAAGCTGCACCTTCTGCTTACGGCCATACCAGCCTGGATGCGCCCGATCTCGTCTGATCTCGGAAGCTAAGCAGGGTCGGGCCTGGTTAGCACTTGGATGGGTGACCGCCTGGGAATAGCAGGTGCTGTAAGCTTTTTCAACCAGCAGAGAGCGCTCTCGCTTAATCTACCCACACATATTTCAACGTGGTAAGAGCGACAGCTCACGTCCTAAAGTGTTTTGCACATGGTTAAGGCACTTTAACTCCAACAAATAAAACCAACAAATCAATGACTTATATTCTATGACTTATCTTCAACTCCATATCAGAGGTATTTCAAGCTGCAGCTTCTGCTTACGGCCATACCAGCCTGGATGCGCCCGATCTCGTCTGATCTCTGAAGCTAAGCAGGGTCGGGCCTTGTTAGTACTTGGATGGTAGACCGCCTGGGAATACCAGGTGCTGTAAGCTTTTTCAACCAGCAGAGAGCGCTCTCGCTTAATCTGCCCACACATATTTCAATGTGGTAACAGCGACAGCTCACGTCCTAAAGTGTTTTGCACATGGTTAAGGCACTTTAACTCCAACAAATAAAACCAACAAATCAATGACTTATATTCTATGACTTATCTTCAACTCCATATAAGAGGTATTTCAAGCTGCAGCTTCTGCTTACGGCCATACCAGCCTGGATGAGCCCGATCTCGTCTGATCTCGGAAGCTAAGCAGGGTCGGGCCTGGTTAGTACTTGGATGGGAGACCGCCTGGGAATACCAGGTGCTGTAAGCTTTTTCAACCAGCAGAGAGCGCTCTCGCTTAATCTACCCACACATATTTCAACGTGGTAAGAGCGACAGCTCACGTCCTAAAGTGTTTTGCACATGGTTAAGGCACTTTAACTCCAACAAATAAAACCAACAAATCAATGACTTATATTCTATGACTTATCTTCAACTCCATATCAGAGGTATTTCAAGCTGCAGCTTCTGCTTACGGCCATACCAGCCTGGATGCGCCCGATCTCGTCTGATCTCTGAAGCTAAGCAGGGTCGGGCCTGGTTAGTACTTGGATGGTAGACCGCCTGGGAATACCAGGTGCTGTAAGCTTTTTCAACCAGCAGAGAGCGCTCTCGCTTAATCTGCCCACACATATTTCAATGTGGTAACAGCGACAGCTCACGTCCTAAAGTGTTTTGCACATGGTTAAGGCACTTTAACTCCAACAAATAAAACCAACAAATCAATGACTTATATTCTATGACTTATCTTCAACTCCATATAAGAGGTATTTCAAGCTGCAGCTTCTGCTTACGGCCATACCAGCCTGGATGAGCCCGATCTCGTCTGATCTCGGAAGCTAAGCAGGGTCGGGCCTGGTTAGTACTTGGATGGGAGACCGCCGGGGAATACCAGGTGCTGTAAGCATTTTCAACCAGCAGAGAGCGCTCTCGCTTAATCTACCCACACATATTTCAACGTGGTAACAGCGACAGCTCACGTCCAAAAGTGTTTTTCACATGGTTAAGGCACTTTAACTCCAACAAATAAGCCCTTCTAAATTATTATCACCAACAAATCAATGACTTATATTATATGACTTATCTTCAACTCCATATAAGAGGCATTTCAAGCAGCAGCTTCTGCTTACGGCCATACCAGCCTGGATGCGCCCGATCTCGTCTGATCTCGGAAGCTAAGCAGGGCCGGGCCTGGTTAGTACTTGGATGGGAGACCGCCTGGGAATACCAGGTGCTGTAAGCATTTTCAACCAGCAGAGAGCGCTCTCGCTTAATCTACCCACACATATTTTTACGTGGTAACAGTGACAGCTCACGTCCTGAAGTGTTTTGCACATGGTTAAGGCACTTTAACTCCAACAAATAAAACCAACAAATCAATGACTTATATTCTATGACTTATCTTCAACTCCATATAAGAGGTATTTCAAGCTGCAGCTTCTGCTTACGGCCATACCAGTCTGGATGCGCCCGATCTCGTCTGATCTCGGTAGCTAAGCAGGGTCGGGCCTGGTTAGTACTTGGATGGGAGACCGCCTGGGAATACCAGGTGCTGTAAGCTTTTTCAACCAGCAGAGAGCGCTCTCGCTTAATCTACCCACACATATTTCAACGTGGTAACAGCGACAGCTCACGTCCTAAAGTGTTTTGCACATGGTTAAGGCACTTTAACTCCAACAAATATGCGCTTCTAAATTATTATCACCAACAAATCAATGACTTTTTTGTATGACTTATCTTCAACTCCATATAAGAGGTATTTCAAGCTGCAGCTTCAGCTTACGGCCATACCAGCCTGGATGCGCCCGATCTCGTCTGATCTTGGAAGCTAAGCAGGGTCAGGCCTGGTTAGTACTTGGATGGGAGACCGCCTGGGAATACCAGGTGCTGTAAGCTTTTTCAACCAGCAGAGAGCGGTCTCGCTTAATCTACCAACACATATTTCAACGTGGTAAGGGCGACAGCTCACGTCCTAAAGTGTTTTGCACATGGTTAAGGCACTTTAACTCCAACAAATAAGCGCTTCTAAATTATTATCACCAACAAATCAATGACTTATATTATATGACTTATCTTCAACTCCATATAAGAGGTATTTCAATCTGCAGCTTCAGCTTACGGCCATACCAGCCTGGATGCGCCCGATCTCGTCTGATCTCGGAAGCTAAGCAGGGTCGGGCCTGGTTAGTACTTGGATGGGAGACCGCCTGGGAATACCAGGTGCTGTAAGCTTTTTCAACCAGCAGAGAACGCTCTCGCTTAATCTACCCACACATATTTCAACGTGGTAACAGCGACAGCTCACGTCCTAAAGTGTTTTGCACATGGTTAAGGCACTTTAACTCCAACAAATAAAACCAACAAATCAATGACTTATATTCTATGACTTATCTTCAACTCCATATCAGAGGTATTTCAAGCTGCAGCTTCTGCTTACGGCCATACCAGCCTGGATGCGCCCGATCTCGTCTGATCTCGGAAGCTAAGCAGGGTCGGGCCTGGTTAGTACTTGGATGGGAGACCGCCTGGGAATACCAGGTGCTGTAAGCTTTTTCAACCAGCAGAGAACGCTCTCGCTTAATCTACCTACACATATTTCAACGTGGTAACAGCGACAGCTCACGTCCTAAAGTGTTTTGCACATGGTTAAGGCACTTTAACTCCAACAAATAAAACCAACAAATCAATGACTTATATTCTATGACTTATCTTCAACTCCATATAAGAGGTATTTCAAGCTGCACCTTCTGCTTACGGCCATACCAGCCTGGATGCGCCTGATCTCGTCTGATCTCGGAAGCTAAGCAGGGTCGGGCCTGGTTAGCACTTGGATGGGAGACCGCCTCGGAATAGCAGGTGCTGTAAGCTTTTTCAACCAGCAGAGAACGCTCTCGCTTAATCTACCCACACATATTTCAACGTGGTAACAGCGACAGCTCACGTCCTAAAGTGTTTTGCACATGGTTAAGGCACTTTAACTCCAACAAATAAAACCAACAAATCAATGACTTATATTCTATGACTTATCTTCAACTCCATATAAGAGGTATTTCCAACTGCAGCTTCTGCTTACGGCCATACCAGCCTGGATGCGCCCGATCTCGTCTGATCTCGGAAGCTAAGCAGGGTCGGGCCTGGTTAGTACTTGGATGGGAGACCGCCTGGGAATACCAGGTGCTGTAAGCATTTTCAACCAGCAGAGAGCGCTCTCGCTTAATCTACCCACACATATTTCAACGTGGTAACAGCGACAGCTCAGGTCCTAAAGTGTTTTGCACATGGTTAAGGCACTTTAACTCCAACAAATAAGCGCTTCTAAATTATTATCACCAACAAATCAATGACTTATATTCTATGACTTATCTTCAACTCCATATAAGAGGTATTTCAAGCAGCAGCTTCAGCTTACGGCCATACCAGCCTGGATGCGCCCGATCTCGTCTGATCTCGGAAGCTAAGCAGGGTCGGGCCCGGTTAGTACTTGGATGGGAGACCGCCTGGGAATACCAGGTGCTGTAAGCTTTTTCAACCAGCAGAGAGCGCTCTCGCTTAATCTAACCACACATATTTCAACGTGGTAACAGCGACAGCTCACGTCCTAAAGTGTTTTGCACATGGTTAAGGCACTTTAACTCCAACAAATAAAACCAACAAATCAATTACTTATATTCTATGACTTATCTTCAACTCCATATAAGAGGTATTTCAAGCTGCAGCTTCTGCTTACGGCCATACCAGCCTGGATGCGCCCGATCTCGTCTGATCTCGGAAGCTAAGCAGGGTCGGGCCTGGTTAGTACTTGGATGGGAGACCGCCTGGGAATACCAGGTGCTGTAAGCTTTTTCAACCAGCAGAGAGCGCTCTCGCTTAATCTACCCACACAAATTTCAACGTGGTAACAGCGACAGCTCAGGTCCTAAAGTGTTTTGCACATGGTTAAGGCACTTTAACTCCAACAAATAAGCGCTTCTATATTATTATCACCAACAAATCAATGACTTATATTATATGACTTATCTTCAACTCCATATAAGAGGTCTTTCAAGCAGCATCTTCAGCTTACGGCCATACCAGCCTGGATGCGCCCGATCTTGTCTGATCTCGGAAGCTAATCAGGGTCTGGCCCGGTCAGTACTTGGATGGGAGACCGCCTGGGAATACCAGGTGCTGTAAGCTTTTTCAACCAGCAGAGAGCGCTCTCGCTTAATCTACCCACACATATTTCAACGTGGTAACAGCGACAGCTCACGTCCTAAAGTGTTTTGCACATGGTTAAGGCACTTTAACTCCAACAAATAAAACCAACAAATCAATGACTTATATTCTATGACTTATCTTCAACTCCATATCAGAGGTATTTCAAGCTGCAGCTTCTGCTTACGGCCATACCAGCCTGGATGCGCCCGATCTCGTCTGATCTCGGAAGCTAAGCAGGGTCGGGCCTGGTTAGTACTTGGATGGGAGACCGCCTGGGAATACCAGGTGCTGTAAGCTTTTTCAACCAGCAGAGAACGCTCTCGCTTAATCTACCCACACATATTTCAACGTGGTAACAGCGACAGCTCACGTCCTAAAGTGTTTTGCACATGGTTAAGGCACTTTAACTCCAACAAATAAAACCAACAAATCAATGACTTATATTCTATGACTTATCTTCAACTCCATATAAGAGGTATTTCAAGCTGCACCTTCTGCTTACGGCCATACCAGCCTGGATGCGCCCGATCTCGTCTGATCTCGGAAGCTAAGCAGGGTCGGGCCTGGTTAGCACTTGGATGGGAGACCGCCTGGGAATAGCAGGTGCTGTAAGCTTTTTCAACCAGCAGAGAACGCTCTCGCTTAATCTACCCACACATATTTCAACGTGGTAACAGCGACAGCTCACGTCCTAAAGTGTTTTGCACATGGTTAAGGCACTTTAACTCCAACAAATAAAACCAACAAATCAATGACTTATATTCTATGACTTATCTTCAACTCCATATAAGAGGTATTTCAAGCTGCAGCTTCTGCTTTCGGCCATACCAGCCTGGATGCGCCCGATCTCGTCTGATCTCGGAAGCCAAGCAGGGTTGGGCCTGGTTAGTACTTGGATGGGAGACCGCCTGGAAATACCAGGTGCTGTAAGCTTTTTCAACCAGCAGAGAACGCTCTCGCTTAATCTACCCACACATATTTCAACGTGGTAACAGCGACAGCTCACGTCCTAAAGTGTTTTGCACATGGTTAAGGCACTTTAACTCCAACAAATAAAACCAACAAATCAATGACTTATATTCTATGACTTATCTTCAACTCCATATAAGAGGTATTTCCAACTGCAGCTTCTGCTTACGGCCATACCAGCCTGGATGCGCCCGATCTCGTCTGATCTCGGAAGCTAAGCAGGGTCGGGCCTGGTTAGTACTTGGATGGGAGACCGCCTGGGAATACCAGGTGCTGTAAGCATTTTCAACCAGCAGAGAGCGCTCTCGCTTAATCTACCCACACATATTTCAACATGGTAACAGCGACAGCTCAGGTCCTAAAGTGTTTTGCACATGGTTAAGGCACTTTAACTCCAACAAATAAGCGCTTCTAAATTATTATCACCAACAAATCAATGACTTATATTAAATGACTTATCTTCAACTCCATATAAGAGGTATTTCAAGCAGCAGCTTCAGCTTACGGCCATACCAGCCTGGACGCGCCCGATCTCGTCTGATCTCGGAAGCTAAGCAGGGTCGGGCCCGGTTAGTACTTGGATGGGAGACCGCCTGGGAATACCAGGTGCTGTAAGCTTTTTCAACCAGCAGAGAGCGCTCTCGCTTAATCTACCCACATATATTTCAACGTGGTAACAGCGACAGCTCACGTCCTAAAGTGTTTTGCACATGGTTAAGGCACTTTAACTCCAACAAATAAGCGCTTCTAAATTATTATCACCAACAAATCAATGACTTATATTATATGACTTATCTTCAACTCCATATAAGAGGTATTTCAAGCTGCAGCTTCAGCTTACGGCCATACCAGCCTGGATGCGACCGATCTCGTCTGATCTTGGAAGCTAAGCAGGGTCGGACCTGGTTAGTACTTGGATGGGAGAACGCCTGGGAATACTAGGTGCTGTAAGCTGTTTCATCCAGCAGAGAGCGCTCTCGCTTAATCTACCCACACATATTTCAACGTGGTAACAGCGACAGCTCACGTCCTAAAGTGTTTTGCACATGGTTAAGGCACTTTAACTCCAACAAATAAGCGCTTCTAAATTATTATCACCAACAAATCAATGACTTATATTATATGACTTATCTTCAACTCCATATAAGAGGTATTTTAAGCTGCAGCTTCTGCTTACGGCCATACCAGCCTGGATGCGCCCGATCTTGTCTGATCTCGGAAGCTAAGCAGGGTCGGGCCTGGTTAGTACTTGGATGGGAGACCGCCTGGGAATACCAGGTGCTGTAAGCTTTTTCAACCAGCAGAGAGCGCTCTCGCTTAATCTACCCACACATATTTCAAAGTGGTAACAGCGACAGCTCACGTCCTAAAGTGTTTTGCACATGGTTAAGGCACTTTAACTCCAACAAATAAGCGCTTCTAAATTATTATCACCAACAAATCAATGACTTATATTATATGACTTATCTTCAACTCCATATAAGAGGTATTTCAAGCTGCAGCTTCAGCTTACGGCCATACCAGCCTGGATGCGACCGATCTCGTCTGATCTTGGAAGCTAAGCAGGGTCGGACCTGGTTAGTACTTGGATGGGAGAACGCCTGGGAATACTAGGTGCTGTAAGCTGTTTCATCCAGCAGAGAGCGCTCTCGCTTAATCTACCCACACATATTTCAACGTGGTAACAGCGACAGCTCACGTCCTAAAGTGTTTTGCACATGGTTAAGGCACTTTAACTCCAACAAATAAGCGCTTCTAAATTATTATCACCAACAAATCAATGACTTATATTATATGACTTATCTTCAACTCCATATAAGAGGTATTTTAAGCTGCAGCTTCTGCTTACGGCCATACCAGCCTGGATGCGCCCGATCTTGTCTGATCTCGGAAGCTAACCCAGGGTCGGGCCTGTTTAGTACTTGGATGGGAGACCGCCTGGGAATACCAGGTGCTGTAAGCTTTTTCAACCAGCAGAGAGCGGTCTCGCTTAATCTACCAACACATATTTCAACGTGGTAAGGGCGACAGCTCACGTCCTAAAGTGTTTTGCACATGGTTAAGGCACTTTAACTCCAACAAATAAGCGCTTCTAAATTATTATCACCAACAAATCAATGACTTATATTATATGACTTATCTTCAACTCCATATAAGAGGTATTTCAATCTGCAGCTTCAGCTTACGGCCATACCAGCCTGGATGCGCCAGATCTCGTCTGATCTCGGAAGCTAAGCAGGGTCGGGCCTGGTTAGTACTTGGATGGGAGACCGCCTGGGAATACCAGGTGCTGTAAGCTTTTTCAACCAGCAGAGAACACTCTCGCTTAATCTACCCACACATATTTCAACGTGGTAACAGCGACAGCTCACGTCCTAAAGTGTTTTGCACATGGTTAAGGCACTTTAACTCCAACAAATAAAACCAACAAATCAATGACTTATATTCTATGACTTATCTTCAACTCCATATCAGAGGTATTTCAAGCTGCAGCTTCTGCTTACGGCCATACCAGCCTGGATGCGCCCGATCTCGTCTGATCTCGGAAGCTAAGCAGGGTCGGGCCTGGTTAGTACTTGGATGGGAGACCGCCTGGGAATACCAGGTGCTGTAAGCTTTTTCAACCAGCAGAGAACGCTCTCGCTTAATCTACCTACACATATTTCAACGTGGTAACAGCGACAGCTCACGTCCTAAAGTGTTTTGCACATGGTTAAGGCACTTTAACTCCAACAAATAAAACCAACAAATCAATGACTTATATTCTATGACTTATCTTCAACTCCATATAAGAGGTATTTCAAGCTGCACCTTCTGCTTACGGCCATACCAGCCTGGATGCGCCTGATCTCGTCTGATCTCGGAAGCTAAGCAGGGTCGGGCCTGGTTAGCACTTGGATGGGAGACCGCCTCGGAATAGCAGGTGCTGTAAGCTTTTTCAACCAGCAGAGAACGCTCTCGCTTAATCTACCCACACATATTTCAACGTGGTAACAGCGACAGCTCACGTCCTAAAGTGTTTTGCACATGGTTAAGGCACTTTAACTCCAACAAATAAAACCAACAAATCAATGACTTATATTCTATGACTTATCTTCAACTCCATATAAGAGGTATTTCCAACTGCAGCTTCTGCTTACGGCCATACCAGCCTGGATGCGCCCGATCTCGTCTGATCTCGGAAGCTAAGCAGGGTCGGGCCTGGTTAGTACTTGGATGGGAGACCGCCTGGGAATACCAGGTGCTGTAAGCATTTTCAACCAGCAGAGAGCGCTCTCGCTTAATCTACCCACACATATTTCAACGTGGTAACAGCGACAGCTCAGGTCCTAAAGTGTTTTGCACATGGTTAAGGCACTTTAACTCCAACAAATAAGCGCTTCTAAATTATTATCACCAACAAATCAATGACTTATATTCTATGACTTATCTTCAACTCCATATAAGAGGTATTTCAAGCAGCAGCTTCAGCTTACGGCCATACCAGCCTGGATGCGCCCGATCTCGTCTGATCTCGGAAGCTAAGCAGGGTCGGGCCCGGTTAGTACTTGGATGGGAGACCGCCTGGGAATACCAGGTGCTGTAAGCTTTTTCAACCAGCAGAGAGCGCTCTCGCTTAATCTAACCACACATATTTCAACGTGGTAACAGCGACAGCTCACGTCCTAAAGTGTTTTGCACATGGTTAAGGCACTTTAACTCCAACAAATAAAACCAACAAATCAATTACTTATATTCTATGACTTATCTTCAACTCCATATAAGAGGTATTTCAAGCTGCAGCTTCTGCTTACGGCCATACCAGCCTGGATGCGCCCGATCTCGTCTGATCTCGGAAGCTAAGCAGGGTCGGGCCTGGTTAGTACTTGGATGGGAGACCGCCTGGGAATACCAGGTGCTGTAAGCTTTTTCAACCAGCAGAGAGCGCTCTCGCTTAATCTACCCACACAAATTTCAACGTGGTAACAGCGACAGCTCAGGTCCTAAAGTGTTTTGCACATGGTTAAGGCACTTTAACTCCAACAAATAAGCGCTTCTATATTATTATCACCAACAAATCAATGACTTATATTATATGACTTATCTTCAACTCCATATAAGAGGTATTTCAAGCAGCATCTTCAGCTTACGGCCATACCAGCCTGGATGCGCCCGATCTTGTCTGATCTCGGAAGCTAATCAGGGTCTGGCCCGGTCAGTACTTGGATGGGAGACCGCCTGGGAATACCAGGTGCTGTAAGCTTTTTCAACCAGCAGAGAGCGCTCTCGCTTAATCTACCCACACATATTTCAACGTGGTAACAGCGACAGCTCACGTCCTAAAGTGTTTTGCACATGGTTAAGGCACTTTAACTCCAACAAATAAAACCAACAAATCAATGACTTATATTCTATGACTTATCTTCAACTCCATATCAGAGGTATTTCAAGCTGCAGCTTCTGCTTACGGCCATACCAGCCTGGATGCGCCCGATCTCGTCTGATCTCGGAAGCTAAGCAGGGTCGGGCCTGGTTAGTACTTGGATGGGAGACCGCCTGGGAATACCAGGTGCTGTAAGCTTTTTCAACCAGCAGAGAACGCTCTCGCTTAATCTACCCACACATATTTCAACGTGGTAACAGCGACAGCTCACGTCCTAAAGTGTTTTGCACATGGTTAAGGCACTTTAACTCCAACAAATAAAACCAACAAATCAATGACTTATATTCTATGACTTATCTTCAACTCCATATAAGAGGTATTTCAAGCTGCACCTTCTGCTTACGGCCATACCAGCCTGGATGCGCCCGATCTCGTCTGATCTCGGAAGCTAAGCAGGGTCGGGCCTGGTTAGCACTTGGATGGGAGACCGCCTGGGAATAGCAGGTGCTGTAAGCTTTTTCAACCAGCAGAGAACGCTCTCGCTTAATCTACCCACACATATTTCAACGTGGTAACAGCGACAGCTCACGTCCTAAAGTGTTTTGCACATGGTTAAGGCACTTTAACTCCAACAAATAAAACCAACAAATCAATGACTTATATTCTATGACTTATCTTCAACTCCATATAAGAGGTATTTCAAGCTGCAGCTTCTGCTTTCGGCCATACCAGCCTGGATGCGCCCGATCTCGTCTGATCTCGGAAGCCAAGCAGGGTTGGGCCTGGTTAGTACTTGGATGGGAGACCGCCTGGAAATACCAGGTGCTGTAAGCTTTTTCAACCAGCAGAGAACGCTCTCGCTTAATCTACCCACACATATTTCAACGTGGTAACAGCGACAGCTCACGTCCTAAAGTGTTTTGCACATGGTTAAGGCACTTTAACTCCAACAAATAAAACCAACAAATCAATGACTTATATTCTATGACTTATCTTCAACTCCATATAAGAGGTATTTCCAACTGCAGCTTCTGCTTACGGCCATACCAGCCTGGATGCGCCCGATCTCGTCTGATCTCGGAAGCTAAGCAGGGTCGGGCCTGGTTAGTACTTGGATGGGAGACCGCCTGGGAATACCAGGTGCTGTAAGCATTTTCAACCAGCAGAGAGCGCTCTCGCTTAATCTACCCACACATATTTCAACGTGGTAACAGCGACAGCTCAGGTCCTAAAGTGTTTTGCACATGGTTAAGGCACTTTAACTCCAACAAATAAGCGCTTCTAAATTATTATCACCAACAAATCAATGACTTATATTAAATGACTTATCTTCAACTCCATATAAGAGGTATTTCAAGCAGCAGCTTCAGCTTACGGCCATACCAGCCTGGACGCGCCCGATCTCGTCTGATCTCGGAAGCTAAGCAGGGTCGGGCCCGGTTAGTACTTGGATGGGAGACCGCCTGGGAATACCAGGTGCTGTAAGCTTTTTCAACCAGCAGAGAGCGCTCTCGCTTAATCTACCCACATATATTTCAACGTGGTAACAGCGACAGCTCACGTCCTAAAGTGTTTTGCACATGGTTAAGGCACTTTAACTCCAACAAATAAGCGCTTCTAAATTATTATCACCAACAAATCAATGACTTATATTATATGACTTATCTTCAACTCCATATAAGAGGTATTTCAAGCTGCAGCTTCAGCTTACGGCCATACCAGCCTGGATGCGACCGATCTCGTCTGATCTTGGAAGCTAAGCAGGGTCGGACCTGGTTAGTACTTGGATGGGAGAACGCCTGGGAATACTAGGTGCTGTAAGCTGTTTCATCCAGCAGAGAGCGCTCTCGCTTAATCTACCCACACATATTTCAACGTGGTAACAGCGACAGCTCACGTCCTAAAGTGTTTTGCACATGGTTAAGGCACTTTAACTCCAACAAATAAGCGCTTCTAAATTATTATCACCAACAAATCAATGACTTATATTATATGACTTATCTTCAACTCCATATAAGAGGTATTTTAAGCTGCAGCTTCTGCTTACGGCCATACCAGCCTGGATGCGCCCGATCTTGTCTGATCTCGGAAGCTAAGCAGGGTCGGGCCTGGTTAGTACTTGGATGGGAGACCGCCTGGGAATACCAGGTGCTGTAAGCTTTTTCAACCAGCAGAGAGCGCTCTCGCTTAATCTACCCACACATATTTCAAAGTGGTAACAGCGACAGCTCACGTCCTAAAGTGTTTTGCACATGGTTAAGGCACTTTAACTCCAACAAATAAGCGCTTCTAAATTATTATCACCAACAAATCAATGACTTATATTATATGACTTATCTTCAACTCCATATAAGAGGTATTTCAAGCTGCAGCTTCAGCTTACGGCCATACCAGCCTGGATGCGACCGATCTCGTCTGATCTTGGAAGCTAAGCAGGGTCGGACCTGGTTAGTACTTGGATGGGAGAACGCCTGGGAATACTAGGTGCTGTAAGCTGTTTCATCCAGCAGAGAGCGCTCTCGCTTAATCTACCCACACATATTTCAACGTGGTAACAGCGACAGCTCACGTCCTAAAGTGTTTTGCACATGGTTAAGGCACTTTAACTCCAACAAATAAGCGCTTCTAAATTATTATCACCAACAAATCAATGACTTATATTATATGACTTATCTTCAACTCCATATAAGAGGTATTTTAAGCTGCAGCTTCTGCTTACGGCCATACCAGCCTGGATGCGCCCGATCTTGTCTGATCTCGGAAGCTAACCCAGGGTCGGGCCTGTTTAGTACTTGGATGGGAGACCGCCTGGGAATACCAGGTGCTGTAAGCTTTTTCAACCAGCAGAGAGCGCTCTCGCTTAATCTACCCACACATATTTCAACGTGGTAACAGCGACAGCTCACGTCCTGAAGTGTTTTGCACATGGTTAAGGCACTTTAACTCCAACAAATAAAACCAACAAATCAATGACTTATATTCTATGACTTATCTTCAACTCCATATAAGAAGTATTTCAAGCTGCACCTTCAGCTTACGGCCATACCAGCCTGGATGCGCCCGATCTTGTCTGGTCTCGGAAGCTAAGCAGGGTCGGGCCTGGTTAGTAATTGGATGGGAGACCGCCTGGGAATACCAGGTGCTGTAAGCTTTTTCAACCAGCAGAGAGCGCTCTCGCTTAATCTACCCACACATATTTCAACGTGGTAAGAGCGACAGCTCACGTCCTAAAGTGTTTTGCACATGGTTAAGGCACCTTAACTCCAACAAATAAAACCAACAAATCAATGACTTATATTCTATGACTTATCTTCAACTCCATATCAGAGGTATTTCAAGCTGCAGCTTCTGCTTACGGCCATACCAGCCTGGATGTGTCCGATCTCGTCTGATCTCGGAAGCTAAGCAGGGTCGGGCCTGGTTAGTACTTGGATGGGAGACCGCCTGGGAATACCAGGTGCTGTAAGCTTTTTCAACCAGCAGAGAGCGCTCTCGCTTAATCTACCCACACATATTTCAACGTGGTAACAGCGACAGCTCACGTCCTAAAGTGTTTTGCACATGGTAAAGGCACTTTAACTCCAACAAATAAGTGCTTCTAAATTATTATCACCAACAAATCAATGACTTATATTATATGACTTATCTTCAACTCCATATAAGAGGTATTTCAAGCTGCAGCTTCAGCTTACGGCCATACCAGCCTGGATGCGCCCGATCTCGTCTGATCTCGGAAGCTAAGCAGGGTCGGGCCTGGTTAGTACTTGGATGGGAGACCGCCTGGGAATACCAGGTGCTGTAAGCTTTTTCAACCAGCAGAGAGCGCTCTCGCTTAATCTACCCACACATATTTCAACGTGGTAAGAGCGACAGCTCACGTCCTAAAGTGTTTTGCACATGGTTAAGGCACTTTAACTCCAACAAATAAAACCAACAAATCAATGACTTATATTCTATGACTTATCTTCAACTCCATATAAGAAGTATTTCAAGCTGCAGCTTCAGCTTACGGCCATACCAGCCTGGATGCGCCCGATCTTGTCTGATCTTGGAAGCTAAGCAGGGTCGGACCTGGTTAGTACTTGGATGGGAGAACGCCTGGGAATACTAGGTGCTGTAAGCTGTTTCATCCAGCAGAGAGCGCTCTCGCTTAATCTACCCACACATATTTCAACGTGGTAACAGCGACAGCTCACGTCCTAAAGTGTTTTGCACATGGTTAAGGCACTTTAACTCCAACAAATAAGCGCTTCTAAATTATTATCACCAACAAATCAATGACTTATATTATATGACTTATCTTCAACTCCATATAAGAGGTATTTTAAGCTGCAGCTTCTGCTTACGGCCATACCAGCCTGGATGCGCCCGATCTTGTCTGATCTCGGAAGCTAACCCAGGGTCGGGCCTGTTTAGTACTTGGATGGGAGACCGCCTGGGAATACCAGGTGCTGTAAGCTTTTTCAACCAGCAGAGAGCGCTCTCGCTTAATCTACCCACACATATTTCAACGTGGTAACAGCGACAGCTCACGTCCTGAAGTGTTTTGCACATGGTTAAGGCACTTTAACTCCAACAAATAAAACCAACAAATCAATGACTTATATTCTATGACTTATCTTCAACTCCATATAAGAAGTATTTCAAGCTGCACCTTCAGCTTACGGCCATACCAGCCTGGATGCGCCCGATCTTGTCTGGTCTCGGAAGCTAAGCAGGGTCGGGCCTGGTTAGTAATTGGATGGGAGACCGCCTGGGAATACCAGGTGCTGTAAGCTTTTTCAACCAGCAGAGAGCGCTCTCGCTTAATCTACCCACACATATTTCAACGTGGTAAGAGCGACAGCTCACGTCCTAAAGTGTTTTGCACATGGTTAAGGCACCTTAACTCCAACAAATAAAACCAACAAATCAATGACTTATATTCTATGACTTATCTTCAACTCCATATCAGAGGTATTTCAAGCTGCAGCTTCTGCTTACGGCCATACCAGCCTGGATGTGTCCGATCTCGTCTGATCTCGGAAGCTAAGCAGGGTCGGGCCTGGTTAGTACTTGGATGGGAGACCGCCTGGGAATACCAGGTGCTGTAAGCTTTTTCAACCAGCAGAGAGCGCTCTCGCTTAATCTACCCACACATATTTCAACGTGGTAACAGCGACAGCTCACGTCCTAAAGTGTTTTGCACATGGTAAAGGCACTTTAACTCCAACAAATAAGTGCTTCTAAATTATTATCACCAACAAATCAATGACTTATATTATATGACTTATCTTCAACTCCATATAAGAGGTATTTCAAGCTGCAGCTTCAGCTTACGGCCATACCAGCCTGGATGCGCCCGATCTCGTCTGATCTCGGAAGCTAAGCAGGGTCGGGCCTGGTTAGTACTTGGATGGGAGACCGCCTGGGAATACCAGGTGCTGTAAGCTTTTTCAACCAGCAGAGAGCGCTCTCGCTTAATCTACCCACACATATTTCAACGTGGTAAGAGCGACAGCTCACGTCCTAAAGTGTTTTGCACATGGTTAAGGCACTTTAACTCCAACAAATAAAACCAACAAATCAATGACTTATATTCTATGACTTATCTTCAACTCCATATAAGAAGTATTTCAAGCTGCAGCTTCAGCTTACGGCCATACCAGCCTGGATGCGCCCGATCTTGTCTGATCTCGGAAGCTAAGCAGGGTCGGGCCTGGTTAGTAATTGGATGGGAGACCGCCTGGGAATACCAGGTGCTGTAAGCTTTTTCAACCAGCAGAGAGCGCTCTCGCTTAATCTACCCACACATATTTCAACGTGGTAAGAGCGACAGCTCACGTCCTAAAGTGTTTTGCACATGGTTAAGGCACCTTAACTCCAACAAATAAAACCAACAAATCAATGACTTATATTCTATGACTTATCTTCAACTCCATATCAGAGGTATTTCAAGCTGCAGCTTCTGCTTACGGCCATACCAGCCTGGATGTGTCCGATCTCGTCTGATCTCGGAAGCTAAGCAGGGTCGGGCCTGGTTAGTACTTGTATGGGAGACTGCCTGGGAATACCAGGTGCTGTATGCTTTTTCAACCAGCAGAGAGCGCTCTCGCTTAATCTACCCACACATATTTCAACGTGGTAACAGCGACAGCTCACGTCCTAAAGTGTTTTGCACATGGTAAAGGCACTTTAACTCCAACAAATAAGTGCTTCTAAATTATTATCACCAACAAATCAATGACTTATATTATATGACTTATCTTCAACTCCATATAAGAGGTATTTCAAGCTGCAGCTTCTGCTTACGGCCATACCAGCCTGGATGCGCCCGATCTCGTCTGATCTCGGAAGCTAAGCAGGGTCGGGCCTGGTTAGTACTTGGATGGGAGACCGCCTGGGAATACCAGGTGCTGTAAGCTTTTTCAACCAGCAGAGAGCGCTCTCGCTTAATCTACCCACACATATTTCAACGTGGTAAGAGCGACAGCTCACGTCCTAAAGTGTTTTGCACATGGTTAAGGCACTTTAACTCCAACAAATAAAACCAACAAATCAATAACTTATATTCTATGACTTATCTTCAACTCCATATAAGAGGTATTTCAAGCTGCAGCTTCTGCTTACGGCCATACCAGCCTGGATGCGCCCGATCTCGTCTGATATCGGAAGCTAAGCAGGGTCGGGCCTGGTTAGTACTTGGATGGGAGACCGTCTGGGAATACCAGGTGCTGTAAGCTTTTTCAACCAGCAGAGAGCGCTCTCGCTTAATCTACCCACACATATTTCAACGTGGTAACAGCGACAGCTCACGTCCTGAAGTGTTTTGCACATGGTTAAGGCACTTTAACTCCAACAAATAAAACCAACAAATCAATGACTTATATTCTATGACTTATCTTCAACTCCATATAAGAGGTATTTCAAGCTGCAGCTTCAGCTTACGGCCATACCAGCCTGGATGCGCCCGATCTCGTCTGATCTCGGAAGCTAAGCAGGGTCGGGCCTGGTTAGTACTTGGATGGGAGACCGCCTGGGAATACCAGGTGCTGTAAGCTTTTTCAACCAGCAGAGAGCGCTCTCGCTTAATCTACCCACACATATTTCAACGTGGTAACAGCGACAGCTCACGTCCTAAAGTGTTTTGCACATGGTTAAGGCACTTTAACTCCAACAAATAAAACCAACAAATCAATAACTTATATTCTATGACTTATCTTCAACTCCATATAAGAGGTATTTCAAGCTGCAGCTTCAGCTTACGGCCATACCAGCCTGGATGCGCCCGATCTCGTCTGATCTCGGAAGCTAAGCAGGGTCGGGCCTGGTTAGTACTTGGATGGGAGACCGCCTGGGAATACCAGGTGCTGTAAGCTTTTTCAACCAGCAGAGAGCGCTCTCGCTTAATCTACCCACACATATTTCAACGTGGTAAGAGCGACAGCTCACGTCCTAAAGTGTTTTGCACATGGTTAAGGCACTTTAACTCCAACAAATAAAACCAACAAATCAATGACTTATATTCTATGACTTATCTTCAACTCCATATCAGAGGTATTTCAAGCTGCAGCTTCTGCTTACGGCCATACCAGCCTGGCCACGCCCTCTGACTTCCTGTTTGTGCAGGAAGAGTGACGTGGCAGTTTGGTTCATGGTGGAGGAAGGAGAGACAAAGTTCAGATTGGAAAACAAACGAAAAAGGCTCAGAGAAGTGGAGAACAACAACACCTCCCCCGGCAGCAGTTGCTGCAGGGGGGCTACTCCAAGGGAGTATAAAAAAACTAAAACGGATTACTCGGTGATGAAGGTGGATAACGGACTGGACATAAGCTCAGCTATGACGGACAAAATGGAGTCGGAGGGGATCCCAAGGCAAAAGATGGCCCGCGCCATGGTCGGAGCCGGAGAGAAAGAGAAGAGAGCGGGAGAGGGACCCGAGGCAGAGAAAGTGGAGAAGAGGAGGACGGGAGGACAACACAGCGGAGCGGTGTGGAAGGGGGCAGAGGAGGAGACGGCAGCGAGGGTGGCGGAGCCGAGAGCTGCAAAAGAATGTTGGGATCAAGCGGAAGACCAGAAAAAACTTGTAGTAAATGTGGAGATAGAGGGAGATGATGCCATCTCCCTCATGGAACTCTTGAAAGCTGTGAGTGTTACATGCGGTCGTGTCGTTGGCTGCCGAGTAAAGGCGGACAGAAAGTGGGAACTAACAATGGGTAACCCGCACGGGAAAAACAGACTGTTGGATGGTTTCAAGATAAGAGATTCGCGAGTGATCACCTCTGAAATAATGAAGGACACGAGAATGGTCTCATTTTTAAGTCTTCCTATTTATATCACTGATGAGCAGATTTTCACAAAGCTGGCACATTGGGGAGTAGAGCCGGTCTCACCAATCAAGAAGAGAAAATGGCCTGGCACGGACATATTCGACGGCACCAGGTTCCTGAAAGTCATGTTCCCAGAGTCGGTGGCGGCTCTGCCGTATAGCACGAAATTTGACACGCTCGAGGGTCCGGAGTATTTCAGGATCATCCATAACAACCAAATGAGGGTGTGCAGACTGTGCCTACAGCAGGGGCACATTCTGCGGGAATGTCCTGAGTTCCTGTGTTTCAAATGTAACAAACAAGGACACTATGCAAGAGAATGTGCACGCATGACGGAACGAACCGGCGGAGAGCAGGAGGAGAAGGAGGAGAAGGAGGAGACGGAGGAGTTGGTGGAGGAGAGCGAGGCAGAAAAGAAGGAGGCGGCGGAGGGAGAGGAGGAGGAGGAAGACGGAGAAGGAGAGGTTGAGAGCCTGGTGGGGGACATCGAGGAGGAAGCGGTGGAGGAATCGATGGAGGAAGCAGGGAGTGACGAGGGAGGAGATGTCACAGAGGATGCAAAGGAGGGGAGCAGTGGAGATGAGGAGGAACGAGGCGGACAAGATTGGGGTGAAAGACAAAGCAGCGGGGGGTCGCTTCCTTGTGCGCAGCAGAGAGTCACCAGGCGGGGTGGTGAGAATCCTGCTGAGACGGAGGACGTGGAGACCGGAAACGGAGCGAGGGGGATATCGAGGAAAAGATCAGGTACGAGAAAAGGGCGAGCACAGAAGAAACGTATGCACAATGAGGAAACTTCTAATATCCAGCGGTGATGGTCCGTTTCTCCTCCTTATCATGGTCTTAATGCCAATAACAGTGGCATCCATTAATGCAAACGGGCTGAGAGACAAGACGAAGTTCGAAAGCATGATAAGATTAAGTAAGGCAGATTTAATATGCTTACAAGAAACTCATTGGGATGCAGTAACGGAGCGAGACATGATAAAGCTGTGGGATGGGGAATGTTTCTCTAGCCATGGAACTAACATTGCAAGGGGAGTGGCGATTTTGTGTAAAAGGGACAGTGGAATTAAGGCCACGATGAGGGCTAAAGATGGAGAAGGAAGATGGATTAATATAGATTGTGTAGCTCAGGATGTGAATTATAATATTTTAAATGTCTATGCACCGAATACAGAAGGCGATCGCACAGCCTTCTTTAGGAAATTTTATAAAATAGCCGAAAAGTGTGATGTTATAATAGGAGATTTTAATGTGAAATTGTGTCACCTGGATATAAACGAAAGTTGTGTATGGAGACAAGATGCCTCAAGAAAGGTTCTAAATGACTTTATGATGGTTAACAACTGGTGCGACGTATGGAGAGTAAAAAATCCTGATAAGAGGCAATATTCAAGGGCGCAAGTGGTTCAAGGGGTTCTAAAACAAACCAGAATTGATTTGTGCTTAACGAAGACATCGCATATACGATTATTTAATAATGTGGATTATAAATGGATACACTTAAGCGATCACGCCATACTATCATTAGAAATGGGGGAACAGGAAGAGAAAAGGGGAGGGGGGACATGGCACTTAAATGCACATCTCTTGTACGATGTGAATTATAATAGAGCCATTAGGCAACTAATTTTGAGCGTAAGCTCACAACCGGGTTTTGAAAAGAATATAATACAAGGCTGGGAGGACTTGAAGACAAAAATAAAAGGGAAATCCATACAATATGCGAAAAGGTTTCGGGCGAGACAACAGAAGAAAGAAAGAATGCTAAGAGCAGAAATCGAAAAGGTTGAGAGACAGAAAGGCTCGGAGGGTATTAAGTTAATAAGATTGCATACCGAGTTAAAAGAGTTGGAGAGGTTGAAATGCGAAGGGGCTATATTAAGGAGCAAAGCGCAGTATGCGGTGGAAGGAGAAAAAAATACCGGCTTCTTCCTGAACTTGGAAAAAAGAAGGCAAAACAAATGCTACATAGCGGAAGTGATGAATGAAAAGGGAGAGACAACAGCTGACTTTGTAGAGATCTTAGAGACAGTCCAGAATTATTATACCCATCTTTTTGAAACAGAGGGGACAGATGATGGGATAACAGAGGAGATCCTGGCAAAATGTGAGATGAAGTTAGCTGAAGAAGACACACTCATGTGCGACCAGGAGATGAAGGAAGAGGATATTGATTTGGCAATAAAACAATTAGTACTAAATAAAAGTCCAGGTAGTGATGGACTAACAGCGAATTTTTATAAACAATTTAGTGATATATTGAAACCAATATTGTTAAATTTATACAGAACAATAGAATTAACACAATCCGTGCCGGCATCTATGGCAAGAGGGATCATAACGATCATATATAAGAAAGGGGATAAACGAAATCTAGCCAATTATAGGCCTATAACACTACTAAACACGGATTACAAAATATTGATGAAAGTACTAGCAAACAGAATAAAACAGGTCGTGCACACTATCGTAGAGCCCTCTCAGGCTTATAGTGTGCCGGGAAGGGAAGTTTCAGATATTTTGAATACTGTCAGAGACACAGTAGAATTTTTGAAAACTACCAGCAAAGAGGGCATTCTGGTCTCACTGGACTTCAACAAAGCCTTTGATAGAGTCGAACACAAATTTATGTTCAAAGTTTTGGAGAGGGTGGGATTTGGAGCGCGTTTTCTCGGGTGGATTAGGTTAATGTACGCCAACGCCACTGGCAGTGTGAAGTGTAACGGGGTGGTTACCGATCCTTTTCCGCTTCGAAGGTCGGTGAGACAGGGATGTCCACTGTCCTCAATTTTGTATACAATAATCGTGGAAACACTGGGTGTCCTTATTAAAAAAGATTCAGAAATAAAAGGTATAGAATTACCTGGAGGGGAGATGTGCACCATACAACAGTTTGCTGATGATACCACGTTACTGATTAAAGACATAAATAGTGTACATAGAATAATAAACTTGGTAGAACGATATGGTAGAGCCTCAGGAGCTAAAATAAATCCAGATAAATCAGAAATCATGTTCATCAATATGAAGGGACCGCCGCAAAATGAATTACCGGTACAATTACAAGCAGAACATATCAAAATATTGGGTACATACATTGGGGTAAACAGTGAAACGGCCAGGGACATGACATGGACTAGTATAATTAAAAGGATAGAAGCAATTTTGTGCTATTGGCGAATGAGGAACCTGAAACTCAATGGGAAGGTGGTGGTATTAAATAGCTTGGTAATGTCTAAAATATATTATGCACTCACGGTGATAGATCTACCCTTATGGGCACTAAACAAACTAAATGAGATTATGACAGTTTTCTTGTGGGGGACAACGGTGGGGAAAATCGCAAGAAAAACATTAATAGGGAAATATGAAGAGGGAGGGCTAAAATTACTAGACATAGAAAGTAAGAAAAATGCTTTCAGGATTAAATTGGTCAGAAAATATCTGTACGATGACACGGCTTACGGCTGGAAGGGTCTTATGCGGGTTTTTTTAAATCGAGTGCTCGGAATAGGAGATTTTGTCTTGCTTGTGAAACCGAAGAGGCCGATGACAGCGGGAGTCCCATTATTTTATAGGGAGGTCCTCGAAGCACAAGCTGGCTTCCTGGAGCATATAGAATATGAGGCGAATTCTATAAGCCTAATAAGAGAACTGCCGATATTTTTAAATAAATATATAAAGAAAGAAAATAAAATGTTGTATAATAACAAAATGATAAGAGCTGGACTAGTACAGCTGAAAGATATAATGTATGAATTTGTGCCCGGTTTTTTGCCGACGCAGGCCGTGGTGGATAGTATAAGGGAAGTTGATTATAATTTAACATACACGGTCATAGAGAATTATTATAAGACTATTCAGAGAAGTATCCCACAACAATGGAGAAGGCTGATAGAAACAGGTACAGCTAGAGATAGGACAAGCAAACTCCCAGAGCTGGGAATTAAGCGAGAGGGGGAAAACAAGAGCTTCAGTCTGATCTCCTGCAAGGAAATCTACGAGCGTTTTTTAGTGAACGTCACGAAATCACCGGCCTCCTTGTCGTATTGGAGCAAGGTCTTTCCACAGAAAGAGGGGTGGAAAATATGGGAGAAATGGAAAGTACAGGGTAACAGCATCGAGGCTGAGGACAATGATTTCAAAATAAGACACAATAAAATTTTTACTAATGTGGTTTTACATCAACTGGATAAAGCTGTAGACAGAGATTGTGATGTTTGTGGCTTATTGCCGGAAACGCTGATGCATATGTTTGATATTTGTCCTGAGTTATTTGGCTTTTTTGGGTTATTGAAGAAATGTCTAATAGAAAAATTGGGAATGGTGTGGGACGGAAGGGATTCATGGGAGTTTTTTCTTTTATTTGGAAACTGGCAATACAGTAAAATTAGAAACGAAATGCTGTGCAGATTTATGTTGAGCCATGCACGATGGGCAATAAGGGCACGAAGAAACAAGGCACATTACGAACGAAGGGTTATTGCAATATGGCCGATTTTTCAAAACATAGTAAAGAAACAGATTCGATACAGGTTGATACATGGGGTAGACCATTTTGAACGACTGTATGTGAAGGATGCCACTCTCCTATCCCTTGATAAAGAAAAGAGGATTGTGTGGAATTGGTAGCTCTTTTTGGACGGTGTAGTTGGGAAATTGTGTGTTTAAAAAAAAAAAAAAAAAAAAAAAAAAAAAAAATTTGGCTACTTCATCTTTTGAAAATTGTGCACAGTGATCATATAGTTGGAATGATTTTTCACCCTGTGGGATGGCTGAACGAATGATGCTGGGTTTTGAAATGCCACTATGTGCAAATCAGGTTTGGTTTTGTAATTCGAGTACGGATGTTGTTTTTCTTTTCTTTTGAAAAAAGGACCTGAGTGTAAATGTCACAGAGAGAGGAAAATGTGTTGGAAATGGATACTGTAAACAAAAATATATTTTTTTTGTTAATATATTTTCATAATAAAAGACAAAAAAAAAAAGATGCGCCCGATCTCGTCTGATCTCTGAAGCTAAGCAGGGTCGGGCCTGGTTAGTACTTGGATGGTAGACCGCCTGGGAATACCAGGTGCTGTAAGCTTTTTCAACCAGCAGAGAGCGCTCTCGCTTAATCTGCCCACACATATTTCAATGTGGTAACAGCGACAGCTCACGTCCTAAAGTGTTTTGCACATGGTTAAGGCACTTTAACTCCAACAAATAAAACCAACAAATCAATGACTTATATTCTATGACTTATCTTCAACTCCATATAAGAGGTATTTCAAGCTGCAGCTTCTGCTTACGGCCATACCAGCCTGGATGAGCCCGATCTCGTCTGATCTCGGAAGCTAAGCAGGGTCGGGCCTGGTTAGTACTTGGATGGGAGACCGCCTGGGAATACCAGGTGCTGTAAGCTTTTTCAACCAGCAGAGAGCGCTCTCGCTTAATCTACCCACACATATTTCAACGTGGTAAGAGCGACAGCTCACGTCCTGAAGTGTTTTGCACATGGTTAAGGCACTTTAACTCCAACAAATAAAACCAACAAATCAATGACTTATATTCTATGACTTATCTTCAACTCCATATCAGAGGTATTTCAAGCTGCAGCTTCTGCTTACGGCCATACCAGCCTGGATGCGCCCGATCTCGTCTGATCTCGGAAGCTAAGCAGGGTCGGGCCTGGTTAGTACTTGGATGGGAGACCGCCTGGGAATACCAGGTGCTGTAAGCTTTTTCAACCAGCAGAGAACGGTCTCGCTTAATCTAGCCACACATATTTCAATGTGGTAACAGCGACAGCTCACGTCCTAAAGTGTTTTGCACATGGTTAAGGCACTTTAACTCCAACAAATAAAACCAACAAATCAATGACTTATATTCTATGACTTATCTTCAACTCCATATAAGAGGTATTTCAAGCTGCAGCTTCTGCTTACGGCCATACCAGCCTGGATGCGCCCGATCTCGTCTGATCTCGGAAGCTAAGCAGGGTCGGGCCTTGTTAGTACTTGGATGGGAGACCGCCTGGGAATACCAGGTGCTGTAAGCTTTTTCAACCAGCAGAGAGCGCTCTCGCTTAATCTACCCACACATATTTCAACGTGGTAACAGCGACAACTCACGTCCTAAAGTGTTTTGCACATGGTTAAGGTACTTTAACTCCAACAAATAAGTGCTTCTAAATTATTATCACCAACAAATCAATGACTTATATTATATGACTTATCTTCAACTCCATATAAGAGGTATTTCAAGCTGCAGCTTCAGCTTCAGCTTACGGCCATACCAGCCTGGATGCGCCCGATCTCGTCTGATCTCGGAAGCTAAGCAGGGTCGGGCCTGGTTAGTACTTGGATGGGAGACCGCCTGGGAATACCAGGTGCTGTAAGCTTTTTCAACCAGCAGAGAGCGCTCTCGCTTAATCTACCCACACATATTTCAACGTGGTAACAGCGACAGCTCACGTCCTAAAGTGTTTTGCACATGGTTAAGGCACTTTAACTCCAACAAATAAAACCAACAAATCAATGACTTATATTCTATGACTTATCTTCAACTCCATACAAGAGGTATTTCAAGCTGCAGCTTCAGCTTACGGCCATACCATCCTGGATGCGCCCGATCTCGTCTGATCTTGGAAGCTAAGCAGGGTCGGGCCTGGTTAGTACTTGGATGGGAGACCGCCTGGTAATACCAGGTGCTGTAAGCTTTTTCAACCAGCAGAGAGCGGTCTCGCTTAATCTACCCACACATATTTCAACGTGGTAAGGGCGACAGCTCACGTCCTAAAGTGTTTTGCACATGGTTAAGGCACTTTAACTCCAACAAATAAGCGGTTCTAAATTATTATCACCAACAAATCAATGACTTATATTATATGACTTATCTTCAACTCCATATAAGAGGTATTTCAATCTGCAGCTTCAGCTTACGGCCATACCAGCCTGGATGCGCCCGATCTCGTCTGATCTCGGAAGCTAAGCAGGGTCGGGCCTGGTTAGTACTTGGATGGGAGACAGCCTGGGAATACCAGGTGCTGTAAGCTTTTTCAACCAGCAGAGAGCGCTCTCGCTTAATCTACCCACACATATTTCAACGTGGTAAGAGCGACAGCTCACGTCCTAAAGTGTTTTGCACATGGTTAAGGCACTTTAACTCCAACAAATAAAACCAACAAATCAATGACTTATATTCTATGACTTATCTTCAACTCCATATCAGAGGTATTTCAAGCTGCAGCTTCTGCTTACGGCCATACCAGCCTGGATGCGCCCGATCTCGTCTGATATCGGAAGCTAAGCAGGGTCGGGCCTGGTTAGTACTTGGATGGGAGACCGTCTGGGAATACCAGGTGCTGTAAGCTTTTTCAACCAGCAGAGAGCGCTCTCGCTTAATCTACCCACACATATTTCAACGTGGTAACAGCGACAGCTCACGTCCTGAAGTGTTTTGCACATGGTTAAGGCACTTTAACTCCAACAAATAAATCCAACAAATCAATGACTTATATTCTATGACTTATCTTCAACTCCATATAAGAGGTATTTCAAGCTGCAGCTTCAGCTTACGGCCATACCAGCCTGGATGCGCCCGATTTCGTCTGATCTCGGAAGCTAAGCAGGGTCGGGCCTGGTTAGTACTTGGATGGGAGACCGCCTGGGAATACCAGGTGCTGTAAGCTTTTTCAACCAGCAGAGAGCGCTCTCGCTTAATCTACCCACACATATTTCAACGTGGTAAGAGCGACAGCTCACGTCCTAAAGTGTTTTGCACATGGTTAAGGCACTTTAACTCCAACAAATAAAACCAACAAATCAATGACTTATATTCTATGACTTATCTTCAACTCCATATCAGAGGTATTTCAAGCTGCAGCTTCTGCTTACGGCCATACCAGCCTGGATGCGCCCGATCTCGTCTGATCTCTGAAGCTAAGCAGGGTCGGGCCTGGTTAGTACTTGGATGGTAGACCGCCTGGGAATACCAGGTGCTGTAAGCTTTTTCAACCAGCAGAGAGCGCTCTCGCTTAATCTGCCCACAAATATTTCAATGTGGTAACAGCGACAGCTCACGTCCTAAAGTGTTTTGCACATGGTTAAGGCACTTTAACTCCAACAAATAAAACCAACAAATCAATGACTTATATTCTATGACTTATCTTCAACTCCATATAAGAGGTATTTCAAGCTGCAGCTTCTGCTTACGGCCATACCAGCCTGGATGAGCCCGAACTCGTCTGATCTCGGAAGCTAAGCAGGGTCGGGCCTGGTTAGTACTTGGATGGGAGACCGCCTGGGAATACCAGGTGCTGTAAGCTTTTTCAACCAGCAGAGAGCGCTCTCGCTTAATCTACCCACACATATTTCAACGTGGTAAGAGCGACAGCTCACGTCCTAAAGTGTTTTGCACATGGTTAAGGCACTTTAACTCCAACAAATAAAACCAACAAATCAATGACTTATATTCTATGACTTATCTTCAACTCCATATAAGAGGTATTTCAAGCTGCAGCTTCTGCTTACGGCCATACCAGCCTGGATGCGCCCGATCTCGTCTGATCTCGGTAGCTAAGCAGGGTCGGGCCTGGTTAGTACTTGGATGGGAGACCGCCTGGGAATACCAGGTGCTGTAAGCTTTTTCAACCAGCAGAGAGCGCTCTCGCTTAATCTACCCACACATATTTCAACGTGGTAACAGCGACAGCTCACGTCCTAAAGTGTTTTGCACATGGTTAAGGCACTTTACCTCCAACAAATATGCGCTTCTAAATTATTATCACCAACAAATCAATGACTTTTTTGTATGACTTATCTTCAACTCCATATAAGAGGTATTTCAAGCTGCAGCTTCAGCTTACGGCCATACCAGCCTGGATGCGCCCGATCTCGTCTGATCTTGGAAGCTAAGCAGGGTCGGGCCTGGTTAGTACTTGGATGGGAGACCGCCTGGGAATACCAGGTGCTGTAAGCTTTTTCAACCAGCAGAGAGCGGTCTCGCTTAATCTACCCACACATATTTCAACGTGGTAAGGGCGACAGCTCACGTCCTAAAGTGTTTTGCACATGGTTAAGGCACTTTAACTCCAACAAATAAAACCAACAAATCAATGACTTATATTCTATGACTTATCTTCAACTCCATATCAGAGGTATTTCAAGCTGCAGCTTCTGCTTACGGCCATACCAGCCTGGATGCGCCCGATCTCGTCTGATATCGGAAGCTAAGCAGGGTCGGGCCTGGTTAGTACTTGGATGGGAGACCGCCTGGGAATACCAGGTGCTGTAAGCTTTTTCAACCAGCAGAGAGCGCTCTCGCTTAATCTACCCACACATATTTCAACGTGGTAAGAGCGACAGCTCACGTCCTAAAGTGTTTTGCACATGGTTAAGGCACTTTAACTCCAACAAATAAAACTAACAAATCAATGACTTATATTCTATGACTTATCTTCAACTCCATATCAGAGGTATTTCAAGCTGCAGCTTCTGCTTATGGCCATACCAGCCTGGATGCGCCCGATCTCGTCTGATCTCGGAAGCTAAGCAGGGTCGGGCCTGGTTAGTACTTGGATGGGAGACCGCCTGGGAATACCAGGTGCTGTAAGCTTTTTCAACCAGCAGAGAACGGTCTCGCTTAATCTAGCCACATATATTTCAACGTGGTAACAGCGACAGCTCACGTCCTAAAGTGTTTTGCACATGGTTAAGGCACTTTAACTCCAACAAATAAAACCAACAAATCAATGACTTATATTCTATGACTTATCTTCAACTCCATATAAGAGGTATTTCAAGCTGCAGCTTCTGCTTACGGCCATACCAGCCTGGATGCGCCCGATCTCGTCTGATCTCGGAAGCTAAGCAGGGTCGGGCCTTGTTAGTACTTGGATGGGAGACCGCCTGGGAATACCAGGTGCTGTAAGCTTTTTCAACCAGCAGAGAGCGCTCTCGCTTAATCTACCCACACATATTTCAACGTGGTAACAGCGACAACTCACGTCCTAAAGTGTTTTGCACATGGTTAAGGTACTTTAACTCCAACAAATAAGTGCTTCTAAATTATTATCACCAACAAATCAATGACTTATATTATATGACTTATCTTCAACTCCATATAAGAGGTATTTCAAGCTGCAGCTTCAGCTTCAGCTTACGGCCATACCAGCCTGGATGCGCCCGATCTTGTCTGATCTCGGAAGCTAAGCAGGGTCGGGCCTGGTTAGTACTTGGATGGGAGACCGCCTGGGAATACCAGGTGCTGTAAGCATTTTCAACCAGCAGAGAGCGCTCTCGCTTAATCTACCCACACATATTTCAACGTGGTAACAGTGACAGCTCACGTCCTGAAGTGTTTTGCACATGGTTAAGGCACTTTAACTCCAACAAATAAAACCAACCAATTCAATGACTTATATTCTATGACTTATCTTCAACTCCATATAAGAGGTATTTCAAGCTGCAGCTTCTGCTTACGGCCATACCAGCCTGGATGCGCCCGATCTTGTCTGATCTCGGTAGCTAAGCAGGGTCGGGCCTGGTTAGTACTTGGATGGGAGACCGCCTGGGAATACCAGGTGCTGTAAGCTTTTTCAACCAGCAGAGAGCGCTCTCGCTTAATCTACCCACACATATTTCAACGTGGTAACAGCGACAGCTCACGTCCTAAAGTGTTTTGCACATGGTTAAGGCACTTTAACTCCAACAAATATGCGCTTCTAAATTATTATCACCAACAAATCAATGACTTTTTTGTATGACTTATCTTCAACTCCATATAAGAGGTATTTCAAGCTGCAGCTTCAGCTTACGGCCATACCAGCCTGGATGCGCCCGATCTCGTCTGATCTCGGAAGCTAAGCAGGGTCGGGCCTGGTTAGTACTTGGATGGGAGACCGCCTGGGAATACCAGGTGCTGTAAGCTTTTTCAACCAGCAGAGAGCGCTCTCGCTTAATCTACCCACACATATTTCAACGTGGTAAGAGCGACAGCTCACGTCCTAAAGTGTTTTGCACATGGTTAAGGCACTTTAACTCCAACAAATAAAACCAACAAATCAATGACTTATATTCTATGACTTATCTTCAACTCCATATCAGAGGTATTTCAAGCTGCAGCTTCTGCTTACGGCCATACCAGCCTGGATGCGCCCAATCTCGTCTGATCTCTGAAGCTAAGCAGGGTCGGGCCTGGTTAGTACTTGGATGGTAGACCGCCTGGGAATACCAGGTGCTGTAAGCTTTTTCAACCAGCAGAGAGCGCTCTCGCTTAATCTGCCCACACATATTTCAATGTGGTAACAGCGACAGCTCACGTCCTAAAGTGTTTTGCACATGGTTAAGGCACTTTAACTCCAACAAATAAAACCAACAAATTAATGACTTATATTCTATGACTTATCTTCAACTCCATATAAGAGGTATTTCAAGCTGCAGCTTCTGCTTACGGCCATACCAGCCTGGATGAGCCCGATCCCGTCTGATCTCGGAAGCTAAGCAGGGTCGGGCCTGGTTAGTACTTGGATGGGAGACCGCCTGGGAATACCAGGTGCTGTAAGCATTTTCAACCAGCAGAGAGCGCTCTCGCTTAATCTACCCACACATATTTGAACGTGGTAACAGCGACAGCTCACGTCCAAAAGTGTTTTTCACATGGTTAAGGCACTTTAACTCCAACAAATAAGCGCTTCTAAATTATTATCACCAACAAATCAATGACTTATATTATATGACTTATCTTCAACTCCATATAAGAGGTATTTCAAGCTGCAGCTTCAGCTTACGGCCATACCAGCCTGGATGCGCCCGATCTCGTCTGATCTCGGAAGCTAAGCAGGGTCGGGCCTGGTTAGTACTTGGATGGGAGACCGCCTGGGAATACCAGGTGCTGTAAGCTTTTTCAACCAGCAGAGAGCGCTCTCGCTTAATCTACCCACACATATTTCAACGTGGTAAGAGCGACAGCTCACGTCCTAAAGTGTTTTGCACATGGTTAAGGCACTTTAACTCCAACAAATAAAACCAACAAATCAATGACTTATATTCTATGACTTATCTTCAACTCCATATCAGAGGTATTTCAAGCTGCAGCTTCTGCTTACGGCCATACCAGCCTGGATGCGCCCGATCTCGTCTGATCTCTGAAGCTAAGCAGGGTCGGGCCTGGTTAGTACTTGGATGGTAGACCGCCTGGGAATACCAGGTGCTGTAAGCTTTTTCAACCAGCAGAGAGCGCTCTCGCTTAATCTGCCCACACATATTTCAATGTGGTAACAGCGACAGCTCACATCCTAAAGTGTTTTGCACATGGTTAAGGCACTTTAACTCCAACAAATAAAACCAACAAATCAATGACTTATATTCTATGACTTATCTTCAACTCCATATAAGAGGTATTTCAAGCTGCAGCTTCTGCTTACGGCCATACCAGCCTGGATGAGCCCGATCTCGTCTGATCTCGGAAGCTAAGCAGGGTCGGGCCTGGTTAGTACTTGGATGGGAGACCGCCTGGGAATACCAGGTGCTGTAAGCTTTTTCAACCAGCAGAGAGCGCTCTCGCTTAATCTGCCCACACATATTTCAATGTGGTAACAGCGACAGCTCACGTCCTAAAGTGTTTTGCACATGGTTAAGGCACTTTAACTCCAACAAATATGCGCTTCTAAATTATTATCACCAACAAATCAATGAATTTTTTGTATGACTTATCTTCAACTCCATATAAGAGGTATTTCAAGCTGCAGCTTCAGCTTACGGCCATACCAGCCTGGATGCGCCCGATCTCGTCTGATCTTGGAAGCTAAGCAGGGTCGGGCCTGGTTAGTACTTGGATGGGAGACCGCCTGGGAATACCAGGTGCTGTAAGCTTTTTCAACCAGCAGATAGCGGTCTCGCTTAATCTACCCACACATATTTCAACGTGATAACAGCGACAGCTCACGTCCTAAAGTGTTTTGCACATGGTAAAGGCACTTTAACTCCAACAAATAAGTGCTTCTAAATTATTATCACCAACAAATCAATGACTTATATTATATGACTTATCTTCAACTCCATATAAGAGGTATTTCAAGCTGCAGCTTCAGCTTACGGCCATACCAGCCTGGATGCGCCCGATCTCGTCTGATCTCGGAAGCTAAGCAGGGTCGGGCCTGGTTAGTACTTGGATGGGAGACCGCCTGGGAATACCAGGTGCTGTAAGCTTTTTCAACCAGCAGAGAGCGCTCTCGCTTAATCTACCCACACATATTTCAACGTGGTAAGAGCGACAGCTCACGTCCTAAAGTGTTTTGCACATGGTTAAGGCACTTTAACTCCAACAAATAAAACCAACAAATCAATGACTTATATTCTATGACTTATCTTCAACTCCATATCAGAGGTATTTCAAGCTGCAGCTTCTGCTTACGGCCATACCAGCCTGGATGCGCCCAATCTCGTCTGATCTCTGAAGCTAAGCAGGGTCGGGCCTGGTTAGTACTTGGATGGTAGACCGCCTGGGAATACCAGGTGCTGTAAGCTTTTTCAACCAGCAGAGAGCGCTCTCGCTTAATCTGCCCACACATATTTCAATGTGGTAACAGCGACAGCTCACGTCCTAAAGTGTTTTGCACATGGTTAAGGCACTTTAACTCCAACAAATAAGCGCTTCTAAATTATTATCACCAACAAATCAATGACTTATATTATATGACTTATCTTCAACTCCATATAAGAGGTATTTCAAGCTGCAGCTTCAGCTTACTGCTATACCAGCCTGGATGCGCCTGATCTCGTCTGATCTCGGAAGCTAAGCAGGGTCGGGCCTGGTTAGTACTTGGATGGGAGACCGCCTGGGAATACCAGGTGCTGTAAGCTTTTTCAACCAGCAGAGAGCGCTCTCGCTTAATCTACCCACACATATTTCAACGTGGTAAGAGCGACAGCTCACGTCCTAAAGTGTTTTGCACATGGTTAAGGCACTTTAACTCCAACAAATAAAACCAACAAATCAATGACTTATATTCTATGACTTATCTTCAACTCCATATCAGAGGTATTTCAAGCTGCAGCTTCTGCTTACGGCCATACCAGCCTGGATGCGCCCGATCTCGTCTGATCTCTGAAGCTAAGCAGGGTCGGGCCTGGTTAGTACTTGGATGGTAGACCGCCTGGGAATACCAGGTGCTGTAAGCTTTTTCAACCAGCAGAGAGCGCTCTCGCTTAATCTGCCCACACATATTTCAATGTGGTAACAGCGACAGCTCACATCCTAAAGTGTTTTGCACATGGTTAAGGCACTTTAACTCCAACAAATAAAACCAACAAATCAATGACTTATATTCTATGACTTATCTTCAACTCCATATAAGAGGTATTTCAAGCTGCAGCTTCTGCTTACGGCCATACCAGCCTGGATGAGCCCGATCTCGTCTGATCTCGGAAGCTAAGCAGGGTCGGGCCTGGTTAGTACTTGGATGGGAGACCGCCTGGGAATACCAGGTGCTGTAAGCTTTTTCAACCAGCAGAGAGCGCTCTCGCTTAATCTACCCACACATATTTCAACGTGGTAAGAGCGACAGCTCACGTCCTAAAGTGTTTTGCACATGGTTAAGGCACTTTAACTCCAACAAATAAAACCAACAAATCAATGACTTATATTCTATGACTTATCTTCAACTCCATATCAGAGGTATTTCAAGCTGCAGCTTTTGCTTACGGCCATACCAGCCTGGATGCGCCCGATCTCGTCTGATCTCGGAAGCTAAGCAGGGTCGGGCCTTGTTAGTACTTGGATGGGAGACCGCCTGGGAATACCAGGTGCTGTAGGCTTTTTCAACCAGCAGAGAGCGCTCTCGCTTAATCTACCCACACATATTTCAACGTGGTAACAGCGACAACTCACGTCCTAAAGTGTTTTGCACATGGTTAAGGCACTTTAACTCCAACAAATAAGTGCTTCTAAATTATTATCACCAACAAATCAATGACTTATATTATATGACTTATCTTCAACTCCATATAAGAGGTATTTCAAGCTGCAGCTTCAGCTTCAGCTTACGGCCATACCAGCCTGGATGCGCCCGATCTCGTCTGATCTCGGAAGCTAAGCAGGGTCGGGCCTGGTTAGTACTTGAATGGGAGACCGCCTGGGAATACCAGGTGCTGTAAGCTTTTTCAACCAGCAGAGAGCGCTCTCGCTTAATCTACCCACACATATTTCAACGTGGTAACAGCGACAGCTCACGTCCTAAAGTGTTTTGCACATGGTTAAGGCACTTTAACTCCAACAAATAAGCGCTTCTAAATTATTATCACCAACAAATCAATGACTTGTATTATATACTTATCTTCAACTCCATATAAGAAGTATTTCAAGCTGCAGCTTCAGCTTACGGCCATACCAGCCTGGATGTGCCCGATCTCGTCTGATCTCGGAAGCTAAGCAGGGTCGGGCCTGGTTAGTACTTGGATGGGAGACCGCCAGGAATACCAGGTGCTGTAAGCTTTTTCAACCAGCAGAGAGCGCTCTCGCTTAATCTACACACACATATTTCAACGTGGTAACAGCGACAGCTCACGTCCTAAAGTGTTTTTCACATGGTTAAGGCACTTTAACTCCAACAAATATGCGCTTCTAAATTATTATCACCAACAAATCAATGACTTATATTATATGACTTATCTTCAACTCCATATAAGAGGTATTTCAAGCTGCAGCTTCAGCTTATGGCCATACCAGCCTGGATGCGCCCGATCTCGTCTGATCTCGGAAGCTAAGCAGGGTCAGGCCTGGTTAGGACTTGGATGGGAGACCGCCTGGGAATACCAGGTGCTGTAAGCTTTTTCAACCAGCAGAGTGCTCTCGCTTAATCTACCCACACATATTTCAACGTGGTAACAGCGACAGCTCACGTCCTAAACTGTTTTGCACATGGTTAGGGCACTTTAACTCCAACAAATAAGCGCTTCTAAATTATTATCACCAACAAATCAATGACTTATATTATATGACTTATCTTCAACTCCATATAAGAGGTATTTCAAGCTGCAGCTTCAGCTTACGGCCATACCAGCCTGGATGCGCCCGATCTAGTCTGATCTCGGAAGCTAAGCAGGGTCGGGCCTGGTTAGTACTTGGATGGGAGACCGCCTGGGAATATCAGGTGCTGTAAGCTTTTTCAACCAGCAGAGAGCGCTCTCGCTTAATCTACCCACACATATTTCAACGTGGTAACAGCGACAGCTCACGTCCTAAAGTGTTTTGCACATGGTTAAGGCACTTTAACTCCAACAAATAAGCGCTTCTAAATTATTATCACCAACAAATCAATGACTTATATTATATGACTTATCTTCAACTCCATATAAGAGGTATTTCAAGCTGCAGCTTCAGCTTACGGCCATACCAGCCTCGATGCGCCCGTCTCGTCTGATCTCGGAAGCTAAGCAGGGTCGGGCCTGGTTAGTACTTGGATGGGAGACCGCCTGGGAATACCAGGTGCTGTATGCTTTTTCAACCAGCAGAGAACGCTCTCGCTTAATCTACCCACACATATTTCAACGTGGTAACTGCGACAGCTCACGTCCTAAAGTGTTTTGCACATGGTTAAGGCACTTTAACTCCAACAAATAAAACCAACAAATCAATGACTTATATTCTATGACTTATCTTCAACTCCATATCAGAGGTATTTCAAGCTGCAGCTTCTGCTTACGGCCATACCAGCCTGGATGCGCCCAATCTCGTCTGATCTCTGAAGCTAAGCAGGGTCGGGCCTGGTTAGTACTTGGATGGTAGACCGCCTGGGAATACCAGGTGCTGTAAGCTTTTTCAACCAGCAGAGAGCGCTCTCGCTTAATCTGCCCACACATATTTCAATGTGGTAACAGCGACAGCTCACGTCCTAAAGTGTTTTGCACATGGTTAAGGCACTTTAACTCCAACAAATAAGCGCTTCTAAATTATTATCACCAACAAATCAATGACTTATATTATATGACTTATCTTCAACTCCATATAAGAGGTATTTCAAGCTGCAGCTTCAGCTTACTGCTATACCAGCCTGGATGCGCCCGATCTCGTCTGATCTCGGAAGCTAAGCAGGGTCGGGCCTGGTTAGTACTTGGATGGGAGACCGCCTGGGAATACCAGGTGCTGTAAGCTTTTTCAACCAGCAGAGAGCGCTCTCGCTTAATCTACCCACACATATTTCAACGTGGTAAGAGCGACAGCTCACGTCCTAAAGTGTTTTGCACATGGTTAAGGCACTTTAACTCCAACAAATAAAACCAACAAATCAATGACTTATATTCTATGACTTATCTTCAACTCCATATCAGAGGTATTTCAAGCTGCAGCTTCTGCTTACGGCCATACCAGCCTGGATGCGCCCGATCTCGTCTGATCTCTGAAGCTAAGCAGGGTCGGGCCTGGTTAGTACTTGGATGGTAGACCGCCTGGGAATACCAGGTGCTGTAAGCTTTTTCAACCAGCAGAGAGCGCTCTCGCTTAATCTGCCCACACATATTTCAATGTGGTAACAGCGACAGCTCACATCCTAAAGTGTTTTGCACATGGTTAAGGCACTTTAACTCCAACAAATAAAACCAACAAATCAATGACTTATATTCTATGACTTATCTTCAACTCCATATAAGAGGTATTTCAAGCTGCAGCTTCTGCTTACGGCCATACCAGCCTGGATGAGCCCGATCTCGTCTGATCTCGGAAGCTAAGCAGGGTCGGGCCTGGTTAGTACTTGGATGGGAGACCGCCTGGGAATACCAGGTGCTGTAAGCTTTTTCAACCAGCAGAGAGCGCTCTCGCTTAATCTACCCACACATATTTCAACGTGGTAAGAGCGACAGCTCACGTCCTAAAGTGTTTTGCACATGGTTAAGGCACTTTAACTCCAACAAATAAAACCAACAAATCAATGACTTATATTCTATGACTTATCTTCAACTCCATATCAGAGGTATTTCAAGCTGCAGCTTTTGCTTACGGCCATACCAGCCTGGATGCGCCCGATCTCGTCTGATCTCGGAAGCTAAGCAGGGTCGGGCCTTGTTAGTACTTGGATGGGAGACCGCCTGGGAATACCAGGTGCTGTAGGCTTTTTCAACCAGCAGAGAGCGCTCTCGCTTAATCTACCCACACATATTTCAACGTGGTAACAGCGACAACTCACGTCCTAAAGTGTTTTGCACATGGTTAAGGCACTTTAACTCCAACAAATAAGTGCTTCTAAATTATTATCACCAACTAATCAATGACTTATATTATATGACTTATCTTCAACTCCATATAAGAGGTATTTCAAGCTGCAGCTTCAGCTTCGGCTTACGGCCATACCAGCCTGGATGCGCCCGATCTCGTCTGATCTCGGAAGCTAAGCAGGGTCGGGCCTGGTTAGTACTTGAATGGGAGACCGCCTGGGAATACCAGGTGCTGTAAGCTTTTTCAACCAGCAGAGAGCGCTCTCGCTTAATCTACCCACACATATTTCAACGTGGTAACAGCGACAGCTCACGTCCTAAAGTGTTTTGCACATGGTTAAGGCACTTTAACTCCAACAAATAAGCGCTTCTAAATTATTATCACCAACAAATCAATGACTTGTATTATATACTTATCTTCAACTCCATATAAGAAGTATTTCAAGCTGCAGCTTCAGCTTACGGCCATACCAGCCTGGATGTGCCCGATCTCGTCTGATCTCGGAAGCTAAGCAGGGTCGGGCCTGGTTAGTACTTGGATGGGAGACCGCCAGGAATACCAGGTGCTGTAAGCTTTTTCAACCAGCAGAGAGCGCTCTCGCTTAATCTACACACACATATTTCAACGTGGTAACAGCGACAGCTCACGTCCTAAAGTGTTTTTCACATGGTTAAGGCACTTTAACTCCAACAAATATGCGCTTCTAAATTATTATCACCAACAAATCAATGACTTATATTATATGACTTATCTTCAACTCCATATAAGAGGTATTTCAAGCTGCAGCTTCAGCTTATGGCCATACCAGCCTGGATGCGCCCGATCTCGTCTGATCTCGGAAGCTAAGCAGGGTCAGGCCTGGTTAGGACTTGGATGGGAGACCGCCTGGGAATACCAGGTGCTGTAAGCTTTTTCAACCAGCAGAGAGTGCTCTCGCTTAATCTACCCACACATATTTCAACGTGGTAACAGCGACAGCTCACGTCCTAAACTGTTTTGCACATGGTTAGGGCACTTTAACTCCAACAAATAAGCGCTTCTAAATTATTATCACCAACAAATCAATGACTTATATTATATGACTTATCTTCAACTCCATATAAGAGGTATTTCAAGCTGCAGCTTCAGCTTACGGCCATACCAGCCTGGATGCGCCCGATCTCGTCTGATCTCGGAAGCTAAGCAGGGTCGGGCCTGGTTAGTACTTGGATGGGAGACCGCCTGGGAATATCAGGTGCTGTAAGCTTTTTCAACCAGCAGAGAGCGCTCTCGCTTAATCTACCCACACATATTTCAACGTGGTAACAGCGACAGCTCACGTCCTAAAGTGTTTTGCACATGGTTAAGGCACTTTAACTCCAACAAATAAAACCAACAAATCAATGACTTATATTCTATGACTTATCTTCAACTCCATATAAGAGGTATTTCAAGCAGCAGATTCTGCTTACGGCCATACCAGCCTGGATGCGCCCGATCTCGTCTGATCTCGGAAGCTAAGCAGGGTCGGGCCAGGTTAGTACTTGGATAGGAGACCGCCTGGGAATACCAGGTGCTGTAAGCATTTTCAACCAGCAGAGAACGCTCTCGCTTAATCTACCCACACATATTTCAACGTGGTAACAGCGACAGCTCACGTCCTAAAGTGTTTTGCACATGGTTAAGGCACTTTAACTCCAACAAATAAAACCAACAAATCAATGACTTATATTCTATGACTTATCTTCAACTCCATATAAGAGGTATTTCAAGCTGCAGCTTCTGCTTACGGCCATACCAGCCTGGATGCGCCCGATCTCGTCTGATCTCGGAAGCTAAGCAGGGTCGGGCCTGGTTAGTACTTGGATGGGAGACCGCCTGGGAATACCAGGTGCTGTAAGCTTTTTCAACCAGCAGAGAGCGCTCTCGCTTAATCTACCCACACAAATTTCAACGTGGTAACAGCGACAGCTCACGTCCTAAAGTGTTTTGCACATGGTTGAGGCACTTTAACTCCAACAAATAAGCGCTTCTAAATTATTATCACCAACAAATCAATGACTTGTATTATATACTTATCTTCAACTCCATATAAGAAGTATTTCAAGCTGCAGCTTCAGCTTACGGCCATACCAGCCTGGATGTGCCCGATCTCGTCTGATCTCGGAAGCTAAGCAGGGTCGGGCCTGGTTAGTACTTGGATGGGAGACCGCCAGGAATACCAGGTGCTGTAAGCTTTTTCAACCAGCAGAGAGCGCTCTCGCTTAATCTACACACACATATTTTCAACGTGGTAACAGCGACAGCTCACGTCCTAAAGTGTTTTTCAGATGGTTAAGGCACTTTAACTCCAACAAATATGCGCTTCTAAATTATTATCACCAACAAATCAATGACTTATATTATATGACTTATATTCAACTCCATATAAGAGGTATTTCAAGCTGCAGCTTCAGCTTACGGCCATACCAGCCTGGATGCGCCCGATCTCGTCTGATCTCGGAAGCTAAGCAGGGTCGGGCCTGGTTAGTACTTGGATGGGAGACCGCCTGGGAATATCAGGTGCTGTAAGCTTTTTCAACCAGCAGAGAGCGCTCTCGCTTAATCTACCCACACATATTTCAACGTGGTAACAGCGACAGCTCACGTCCTAAAGTGTTTTGCACATGGTTAAGGCACTTTAACTCCAACAAATAAAACCAACAAATCAATGACTTATATTCTATGACTTATCTTCAACTCCATATAAGAGGTATTTCAAGCAGCAGATTCTGCTTACGGCCATACCAGCCTGGATGCGCCCGATCTCGTCTGATCTCGGAAGCTAAGCAGGGTCGGGCCAGGTTAGTACTTGGATAGGAGACCGCCTGGGAATACCAGGTGCTGTAAGCATTTTCAACCAGCAGAGAACGCTCTCGCTTAATCTACCCACACATATTTCAACGTGGTAACAGCGACAGCTCACGTCCTAAAGTGTTTTGCACATGGTTAAGGCACCTTAACTCCAACAAATAAAACCAACAGATCAATGACTTATATTCTATGACTTATCTTCAACTCCATATAAGAGGTATTTAAAGCTGCAGCTTCTGCTTACGGCCATACCAGCCTGGATGAGCCCGATCTCGTCTGATCTCGGAAGCTAAGCAGGGTCGGGCCTGGTTAGTACTTGGATGGGAAACCGCCTGGGAATACCAGGTGCTGTAAGCTTTTTCAACCAGCAGAGAGCGCTCTCGCTTAATCTACACACACATATTTCAACGTGGTAACAGCGACAGCTCACGTCCTAAAGTGTTTTTCACATGGTTAAGGCACTTTAACTCCAACAAATATGCGCTTCTAAATTATTATCACCAACAAATCAATGACTTATATTATATGACTTATCTTCAACTCCATATAAGAGGTATTTCAAGCTGCAGCTTCAGCTTATGGCCATACCAGCCTGGATGCGCCCGATCTCGTCTGATCTCGGAAGCTAAGCAGGGTCAGGCCTGGTTAGGACTTGGATGGGAGACCGCCTGGGAATACCAGGTGCTGTAAGCTTTTTCAACCAGCAGAGAGTGCTCTCGCTTAATCTACCCACACATATTTCAACGTGGTAACAGCGACAGCTCACGTCCTAAACTGTTTTGCACATGGTTAGGGCACTTTAACTCCAACAAATAAGCGCTTCTAAATTATTATCACCAACAAATCAATGACTTATATTATATGAATTATCTTCAACTCCATATAAGAGGTATTTCAAGCTGCAGCTTCAGCTTACGGCCATACCAGCCTGGATGCGCCCGATCTCGTCTGATCTCGGAAGCTAAGCAGGGTCGGGCCTGGTTAGTACTTGGATGGGAGACCGCCTGGGAATATCAGGTGCTGTAAGCTTTTTCAACCAGCAGAGAGCGCTCTCGCTTAATCTACCCACACATATTTCAACGTGGTAACAGCGACAGCTCACGTCCTAAAGTGTTTTGCACATGGTTAAGGCACTTTAACTCCAACAAATAAAACCAACAAATCAATGACTTATATTCTATGACTTATCTTCAACTCCATATAAGAGGTATTTCAAGCAGCAGATTCTGCTTACGGCCATACCAGCCTGGATGCGCCCGATCTCGTCTGATCTCGGAAGCTAAGCAGGGTCGGGCCAGGTTAGTACTTGGATAGGAGACCGCCTGGGAATACCAGGTGCTGTAAGCATTTTCAACCAGCAGAGAGCGCTCTCGCTTAATCTACCCACACAAATTTCAACGTGGTAACAGCGACAGCTCACGTCCTAAAGTGTTTTGCACATGGTTAAGGCACTTTAACTCCAACAAATAAGCGCTTCTAAATTATTATCACCAACAAATCAATGACTTATATTATATGACTTATCTTCAACTCCATATAAGAGGTATTTAGAGCTGCAACTTCAGCTCACGGCCATACCAGCCTGGATGCGCCCGATCTCGTCTGATCTCGGAAGCTAAGCAGGGTCGGGCCTGGTTAGTACTTGGATGGGAGACCGCCTGGGAATACCAGGTGCTGTAAGCTTTTTCAACCAGCAGAGAGCGCTCTCGCTTAATCTACCCACACATATTTCAACGTGGTAACAGCGACAGCTCACGTCCTAAAGTGTTTTGCACATGGTTAAGGCACTTTAACTCCAACAAATAAAACCAACAAATCAATGACTTATATTCTATGACTTATCTTCAACTCCATATAAGAGGTATTTCAAGCTGCAGCTTCTGCTTACGGCCATACCAGCCTGGATGTGCCCGATCTCGTCTGATCTCGGAAGCTAAGCAGGGTCGGGCCTGGTTAGTACTTGGATGGGAGACCGCCTGGGAATACCAGGTGCTGTAAGCTTTTTCAACCAGCAGAGAGCGCTCTCGCTTAATCTACCCACACATATTTCAACGTGGTAACAGCGACAGCTCACGTCCTAAAGTGTTTTGCACATGGTTAAGGCACTTTAACTCCAACAAATAAGCGCTTCTAAATTATTATCACCAACAAATCAATGACTTATATTATATGACTTATCTTCAACTCCATATAAGAGGTATTTCAAGCTGCAGCTTCAGCTTACGGCCATACCAGCCTCGATGCGCCCGTCTCGTCTGATCTCGGAAGCTAAGCAGGGTCGGGCCTGGTTAGTACTTGGATGGGAGACCGCCTGGGAATACCAGGTGCTGTATGCTTTTTCAACCAGCAGAGAACGCTCTCGCTTAATCTACCCACACATATTTCAACGTGGTAACTGCGACAGCTCACGTCCTAAAGTGTTTTGCACATGGTTAAGGCACCTTAACTCCAACAAATAAAACCAACAGATCAATGACTTATATTCTATGACTTATCTTCAACTCCATATAAGAGGTATTTAAAGCTGCAGCTTCTGCTTACGGCCATACCAGCCTGGATGAGCCCGATCTCGTCTGATCTCGGAAGCTAAGCAGGGTCGGGCCTGGTTAGTACTTGGATGGGAAACCGCCTGGGAATACCAGGTGCTGTAAGCTTTTTCAACCAGCAGAGAGCGCTCTCGCTTAATCTACACACACATATTTCAACGTGGTAACAGCGACAGCCCACGTCCTAAAGTGTTTTTCACATGGTTAAGGCACTTTAACTCCAACAAATATGCGCTTCTAAATTATTATCACCAACAAATCAATGACTTATATTATATGACTTATCTTCAACTCCATATAAGAGGTATTTCAAGCTGCAGCTTCAGCTTATGGCCATACCAGCCTGGATGCGCCCGATCTCGTCTGATCTCGGAAGCTAAGCAGGGTCAGGCCTGGTTAGGACTTGGATGGGAGACCGCCTGGGAATACCAGGTGCTGTAAGCTTTTTCAACCAGCAGAGAGTGCTCTCGCTTAATCTACCCACACATATTTCAACGTGGTAACAGCGACAGCTCACGTCCTAAACTGTTTTGCACATGGTTAGGGCACTTTAACTCCAACAAATAAGCGCTTCTAAATTATTATCACCAACAAATCAATGACTTATATTATATGAATTATCTTCAACTCCATATAAGAGGTATTTCAAGCTGCAGCTTCAGCTTACGGCCATACCAGCCTGGATGCGCCCGATCTCGTCTGATCTCGGAAGCTAAGCAGGGTCGGGCCTGGTTAGTACTTGGATGGGAGACCGCCTGGGAATATCAGGTGCTGTAAGCTTTTTCAACCAGCAGAGAGCGCTCTCGCTTAATCTACCCACACATATTTCAACGTGGTAACAGCGACAGCTCACGTCCTAAAGTGTTTTGCACATGGTTAAGGCACTTTAACTCCAACAAATAAAACCAACAAATCAATGACTTATATTCTATGACTTATCTTCAACTCCATATAAGAGGTATTTCAAGCAGCAGATTCTGCTTACGGCCATACCAGCCTGGATGCGCCCGATCTCGTCTGATCTCGGAAGCTAAGCAGGGTCGGGCCAGGTTAGTACTTGGATAGGAGACCGCCTGGGAATACCAGGTGCTGTAAGCATTTTCAACCAGCAGAGAACGCTCTCGCTTAATCTACCCACACATATTTCAACGTGGTAACAGCGACAGCTCACGTCCTAAAGTGTTTTGCACATGGTTAAGGCACTTTAACTCCAACAAATAAAACCAACAAATCAATGACTTATATTCTATGACTTATCTTCAACTCCATATAAGAGGTATTTCAAGCTGCAGCTTCTGCTTACGGCCATACCAGCCTGGATGCGCCCGATCTCGTCTGATCTCGGAAGCTAAGCAGGGTCGGGCCTGGTTAGTACTTGGATGGGAGACCGCCTGGGAATACCAGGTGCTGTAAGCTTTTTCAACCAGCAGAGAGCGCTCTCGCTTAATCTACCCACACAAATTTCAACGTGGTAACAGCGACAGCTCACGTCCTAAAGTGTTTTGCACATGGTTAAGGCACTTTAACTCCAACAAATAAGCGCTTCTAAATTATTATCACCAACAAATCAATGACTTATATTATATGACTTATCTTCAACTCCATATAAGAGGTATTTAGAGCTGCAACTTCAGCTCACGGCCATACCAGCCTGGATGCGCCCGATCTCGTCTGATCTCGGAAGCTAAGCAGGGTCGGGCCTGGTTAGTACTTGGATGGGAGACCGCCTGGGAATACCAGGTGCTGTAAGCTTTTTCAACCAGCAGAGAGCGCTCTCGCTTAATCTACCCACACATATTTCAACGTGGTAACAGCGACAGCTCACGTCCTAAAGTGTTTTGCACATGGTTAAGGCACTTTAACTCCAACAAATAAAACCAACAAATCAATGACTTATATTCTATGACTTATCTTCAACTCCATATAAGAGGTATTTCAAGCTGCAGCTTCTGCTTACGGCCATACCAGCCTGGATGCGCCCGATCTCGTCTGATCTCGGAAGCTAAGCAGGGTCGGGCCTGGTTAGTACTTGGATGGGAGACCGCCTGGGAATACCAGGTGCTGTAAGCTTTTTCAACCAGCAGAGAGCGCTCTCGCTTAATCTACCCACACATATTTCAACGTGGTAACAGCGACAGCTCACGTCCTAAAGTGTTTTGCACATGGTTAAGGCACTTTAACTCCAACAAATAAGCGCTTCTAAATTATTATCACCAACAAATCAATGACTTATATTATATGACTTATCTTCAACTCCATATAAGAGGTATTTCAAGCTGCAGCTTCAGCTTACGGCCATACCAGCCTCGATGCGCCCGTCTCGTCTGATCTCGGAAGCTAAGCAGGGTCGGGCCTGGTTAGTACTTGGATGGGACACCGCCTGGGAATACCAGGTGCTGTATGCCTTTTCAACCAGCAGAGAACGCTCTCGCTTAATCTACCCACACATATTTCAACGTGGTAACTGCGACAGCTCACGTCCTAAAGTGTTTTGCACATGGTTAAGGCACCTTAACTCCAACAAATAAAACCAACAGATCAATGACTTATATTCTATGACTTATCTTCAACTCCATATAAGAGGTATTTCAAGCTGCAGCTTCTGCTTACGGCCATACCAGCCTGGATGAGCCCGATCTCGTCTGATCTCGGAAGCTAAGCAGGGTCGGGCCTGGTTAGTACTTGGATGGGAAACCGCCTGGGAATACCAGGTGCTGTAAGCTTTTTCAACCAGCAGAGAGCGCTCTCGCTTAATCTACACACACATATTTCAACGTGGTAACAGCGACAGCTCACGTCCTAAAGTGTTTTTCACATGGTTAAGGCACTTTAACTCCAACAAATATGCGCTTCTAAATTATTATCACCAACAAATCAATGACTTATATTATATGACTTATCTTCAACTCCATATAAGAGGTATTTCAAGCTGCAGCTTCAGCTTATGGCCATACCAGCCTGGATGCGCCCGATCTCGTCTGATCTCGGAAGCTAAGCAGGGTCAGGCCTGGTTAGGACTTGGATGGGAGACCGCCTGGGAATACCAGGTGCTGTAAGCTTTTTCAACCAGCAGAGAGTGCTCTCGCTTAATCTACCCACACATATTTCAACGTGGTAACAGCGACAGCTCACGTCCTAAACTGTTTTGCACATGGTTAGGGCACTTTAACTCCAACAAATAAGCGCTTCTAAATTATTATCACCAACAACAATGACTTATATTATATGAATTATCTTCAACTCCATATAAGAGGTATTTCAAGCTGCAGCTTCAGCTTACGGCCATACCAGCCTGGATGCGCCCGATCTCGTCTGATCTCGGAAGCTAAGCAGGGTCGGGCCTGGTTAGTACTTGGATGGGAGACCGCCTGGGAATATCAGGTGCTGTAAGCTTTTTCAACCAGCAGAGAGCGCTCTCGCTTAATCTACCCACACATATTTCAACGTGGTAACAGCGACAGCTCACGTCCTAAAGTGTTTTGCACATGGTTAAGGCACTTTAACTCCAACAAATAAAACCAACAAATCAATGACTTATATTCTATGACTTATCTTCAACTCCATATAAGAGGTATTTCAAGCAGCAGATTCTGCTTACGGCCATACCAGCCTGGATGCGCCCGATCTCGTCTGATCTCGGAAGCTAAGCAGGGTCGGGCCAGGTTAGTACTTGGATAGGAGACCGCCTGGGAATACCAGGTGCTGTAAGCATTTTCAACCAGCAGAGAACGCTCTCGCTTAATCTACCCACACATATTTCAACGTGGTAACAGCGACAGCTCACGTCCTAAAGTGTTTTGCACATGGTTAAGGCACTTTAACTCCAACAAATAAAACCAACAAATCAATGACTTATATTCTATGACTTATCTTCAACTCCATATAAGAGGTATTTCAAGCTGCAGCTTCTGCTTACGGCCATACCAGCCTGGATGCGCCCGATCTCATCTGATCTCGGAAGCTAAGCAGGGTCGGGCCTGGTTAGTACTTGGATGGGAGACCGCCTGGGAATACCAGGTGCTGTAAGCTTTTTCAACCAGCAGAGAGCGCTCTCGCTTAATCTACCCACACAAATTTCAACGTGGTAACAGCGACAGCTCACGTCCTAAAGTGTTTTGCACATGGTTGAGGCACTTTAACTCCAACAAATAAGCGCTTCTAAATTATTATCACCAACAAATCAATGACTTGTATTATATACTTATCTTCAACTCCATATAAGAAGTATTTCAAGCTGCAGCTTCAGCTTACGGCCATACCAGCCTGGATGTGCCCGATCTCGTCTGATCTCGGAAGCTAAGCAGGGTCGGGCCTGGTTAGTACTTGGATGGGAGACCGCCTGGGAATACCAGGTGCTGTAAGCATTTTCAACCAGCAGAGAACGCTCTCGCTTAATCTACCCACACATATTTCAACGTGGTAACAGCGACAGCTCACGTCCTAAAGTGTTTTGCACATGGTTAAGGCACTTTAACTCCAACAAATAAAACCAACAAATCAATGACTTATATTCTATGACTTATCTTCAACTCCATACAAGAGGTATTTCAAGCTGCAACTTCTGGTTACGGCCATACCAGCCTGGATGCGCCCGATCTCGTCTGATCTCGGAAGCTAAGCAGGGTCGGGCCTGGTTAGTACTTGGATGGGAGACCGCCTGGGAATACCAGGTGCTGTAAGCTTTTTCAACCAGCAGAGAGCGCTCTCGCTTAATCTACCCACACAAATTTCAACGTGGTAACAGCGACAGCTCACGTCCTAAAGTGTTTTGCACATGGTTAAGGCACTTTAACTCCAACAAATAAGCGCTTCTAAATTATTATCACCAACAAATCAATGACTTATATTATATGACTTATCTTCAACTCCATATAAGAGGTATTTAGAGCTGCAACTTCAGCTCACGGCCATACCAGCCTGGATGCGCCCGATCTCGTCTGATCTCGGAAGCTAAGCAGGGTCGGGCCTGGTTAGTACTTGGATGGGAGACCGCCTGGGAATACCAGGTGCTGTAAGCTTTTTCAACCAGCAGAGAGCGCTCTCGCTTAATCTACCCACACATATTTCAACGTGGTAACAGCGACAGCTCACGTCCTAAAGTGTTTTGCACATGGTTAAGGCACTTTAACTCCAACAAATAAAACCAACAAATCAATGACTTATATTCTATGACTTATCTTCAACTCCATATAAGAGGTATTTCAAGCTGCAGCTTCTGCTTACGGCCATACCAGCCTGGATGCGCCCGATCTCGTCTGATCTCGGAAGCTAAGCAGGGTCGGGCCTGGTTAGTACTTGGATGGGAGACCGCCTGGGAATACCAGGTGCTGTAAGCTTTTTCAACCAGCAGAGAGCGCTCTCGCTTAATCTACCCACACATATTTCAACGTGGTAACAGCGACAGCTCACGTCCTAAAGTGTTTTGCACATGGTTAAGGCACTTTAACTCCAACAAATAAGCGCTTCTAAATTATTATCACCAACAAATCAATGACTTATATTATATGACTTATCTTCAACTCCATATAAGAGGTATTTCAAGCTGCAGCTTCAGCTTACGGCCATACCAGCCTCGATGCGCCCGTCTCGTCTGATCTCGGAAGCTAAGCAGGGTCGGGCCTGGTTAGTACTTGGATGGGACACCGCCTGGGAATACCAGGTGCTGTATGCTTTTTCAACCAGCAGAGAACGCTCTCGCTTAATCTACCCACACATATTTCAACGTGGTAACTGCGACAGCTCACGTCCTAAAGTGTTTTGCACATGGTTAAGGCACCTTAACTCCAACAAATAAAACCAACAGATCAATGACTTATATTCTATGACTTATCTTCAACTCCATATAAGAGGTATTTCAAGCTGCAGCTTCTGCTTACGGCCATACCAGCCTGGATGAGCCCGATCTCGTCTGATCTCGGAAGCTAAGCAGGGTCGGGCCTGGTTAGTACTTGGATGGGAAACCGCCTGGGAATACCAGGTGCTGTAAGCTTTTTCAACCAGCAGAGAGCGCTCTCGCTTAATCTACACACACATATTTCAACGTGGTAACAGCGACAGCTCACGTCCTAAAGTGTTTTTCACATGGTTAAGGCACTTTAACTCCAACAAATATGCGCTTCTAAATTATTATCACCAACAAATCAATGACTTATATTATATGACTTATCTTCAACTCCATATAAGAGGTATTTCAAGCTGCAGCTTCAGCTTATGGCCATACCAGCCTGGATGCGCCCGATCTCGTCTGATCTCGGAAGCTAAGCAGGGTCAGGCCTGGTTAGGACTTGGATGGGAGACCGCCTGGGAATACCAGGTGCTGTAAGCTTTTTCAACCAGCAGAGAGTGCTCTCGCTTAATCTACCCACACATATTTCAACGTGGTAACAGCGACAGCTCACGTCCTAAACTGTTTTGCACATGGTTAGGGCACTTTAACTCCAACAAATAAGCGCTTCTAAATTATTATCACCAACAAATCAATGACTTATATTATATGAATTATCTTCAACTCCATATAAGAGGTATTTCAAGCTGCAGCTTCAGCTTACGGCCATACCAGCCTGGATGCGCCCGATCTCGTCTGATCTCGGAAGCTAAGCAGGGTCGGGCCTGGTTAGTACTTGGATGGGAGACCGCCTGGGAATATCAGGTGCTGTAAGCTTTTTCAACCAGCAGAGAGCGCTCTCGCTTAATCTACCCACACATATTTCAACGTGGTAACAGCGACAGCTCACGTCCTAAAGTGTTTTGCACATGGTTAAGGCACTTTAACTCCAACAAATAAAACCAACAAATCAATGACTTATATTCTATGACTTATCTTCAACTCCATATAAGAGGTATTTCAAGCAGCAGATTCTGCTTACGGCCATACCAGCCTGGATGCGCCCGATCTCGTCTGATCTCGGAAGCTAAGCAGGGTCGGGCCAGGTTAGTACTTGGATAGGAGACCGCCTGGGAATACCAGGTGCTGTAAGCATTTTCAACCAGCAGAGAACGCTCTCGCTTAATCTACCCACACATATTTCAACGTGGTAACAGCGACAGCTCACGTCCTAAAGTGTTTTGCACATGGTTAAGGCACTTTAACTCCAACAAATAAAACCAACAAATCAATGACTTATATTCTATGACTTATCTTCAACTCCATATAAGAGGTATTTCAAGCTGCAGCTTCTGCTTACGGCCATACCAGCCTGGATGCGCCCGATCTCATCTGATCTCGGAAGCTAAGCAGGGTCGGGCCTGGTTAGTACTTGGATGGGAGACCGCCTGGGAATACCAGGTGCTGTAAGCTTTTTCAACCAGCAGAGAGCGCTCTCGCTTAATCTACCCACACAAATTTCAACGTGGTAACAGCGACAGCTCACGTCCTAAAGTGTTTTGCACATGGTTGAGGCACTTTAACTCCAACAAATAAGCGCTTCTAAATTATTATCACCAACAAATCAATGACTTGTATTATATACTTATCTTCAACTCCATATAAGAAGTATTTCAAGCTGCAGCTTCAGCTTACGGCCATACCAGCCTGGATGTGCCTGATCTCGTCTGATCTCGGAAGCTAAGCAGGGTCGGGCCTGGTTAGTACTTGGATGGGAGACCGCCTGGGAATACCAGGTGCTGTAAGCATTTTCAACCAGCAGAGAACGCTCTCGCTTAATCTACCCACACATATTTCAACGTGGTAACAGCGACAGCTCACGTCCTAAAGTGTTTTGCACATGGTTAAGGCACTTTAACTCCAACAAATAAAACCAACAAATCAATGACTTATATTCTATGACTTATCTTCAACTCCATACAAGAGGTATTTCAAGCTGCAACTTCTGGTTACGGCCATACCAGCCTGGATGCGCCCGATCTCGTCTGATCTCGGAAGCTAAGCAGGGTCGGGCCTGGTTAGTACTTGGATGGGAGACCGCCTGGGAATACCAGGTGCTGTAAGCTTTTTCAACCAGCAGAGAGCGCTCTCGCTTAATCTACCCACACAAATTTCAACGTGGTAACAGCGACAGCTCACGTCCTAAAGTGTTTTGCACATGGTTAAGGCACTTTAACTCCAACAAATAAGCGCTTCTAAATTATTATCACCAACAAATCAATGACTTATATTATATGACTTATCTTCAACTCCATATAAGAGGTATTTAGAGCTGCAACTTCAGCTCACGGCCATACCAGCCTGGATGCGCCCGATCTCGTCTGATCTCGGAAGCTAAGCAGGGTCGGGCCTGGTTAGTACTTGGATGGGAGACCGCCTGGGAATACCAGGTGCTGTAAGCTTTTTCAACCAGCAGAGAGCGCTCTCGCTTAATCTACCCACACATATTTCAACGTGGTAACAGCGACAGCTCACGTCCTAAAGTGTTTTGCACATGGTTAAGGCACTTTAACTCCAACAAATAAAACCAACAAATCAATGACTTATATTCTATGACTTATCTTCAACTCCATATAAGAGGTATTTCAAGCTGCAGCTTCTGCTTACGGCCATACCAGCCTGGATGCGCCCGATCTCGTCTGATCTCGGAAGCTAAGCAGGGTCGGGCCTGGTTAGTACTTGGATGGGAGACCGCCTGGGAATACCAGGTGCTGTAAGCTTTTTCAACCAGCAGAGAGCGCTCTCGCTTAATCTACCCACACATATTTCAACGTGGTAACAGCGACAGCTCACGTCCTAAAGTGTTTTGCACATGGTTAAGGCACTTTAACTCCAACAAATAAGCGCTTCTAAATTATTATCACCAACAAATCAATGACTTATATTATATGACTTATCTTCAACTCCATATAAGAGGTATTTCAAGCTGCAGCTTCAGCTTACGGCCATACCAGCCTCGATGCGCCCGTCTCGTCTGATCTCGGAAGCTAAGCAGGGTCGGGCCTGGTTAGTACTTGGATGGGACACCGCCTGGGAATACCAGGTGCTGTATGCTTTTTCAACCAGCAGAGAACGCTCTCGCTTAATCTACCCACACATATTTCAACGTGGTAACTGCGACAGCTCACGTCCTAAAGTGTTTTGCACATGGTTAAGGCACCTTAACTCCAACAAATAAAACCAACAGATCAATGACTTATATTCTATGACTTATCTTCAACTCCATATAAGAGGTATTTCAAGCTGCAGCTTCTGCTTACGGCCATACCAGCCTGGATGAGCCCGATCTCGTCTGATCTCGGAAGCTAAGCAGGGTCGGGCCTGGTTAGTACTTGGATGGGAAACCGCCTGGGAATACCAGGTGCTGTAAGCTTTTTCAACCAGCAGAGAGCGCTCTCGCTTAATCTACACACACATATTTCAACGTGGTAACAGCGACAGCTCACGTCCTAAAGTGTTTTTCACATGGTTAAGGCACTTTAACTCCAACAAATATGCGCTTCTAAATTATTATCACCAACAAATCAATGACTTATATTATATGACTTATCTTCAACTCCATATAAGAGGTATTTCAAGCTGCAGCTTTAGCTTATGGCCATACCAGCCTGGATGCGCCCGATCTCGTCTGATCTCGGAAGCTAAGCAGGGTCAGGCCTGGTTAGGACTTGGATGGGAGACCGCCTGGGAATACCAGGTGCTGTAAGCTTTTTCAACCAGCAGAGAGTGCTCTCGCTTAATCTACCCACACATATTTCAACGTGGTAACAGCGACAGCTCACGTCCTAAACTGTTTTGCACATGGTTAGGGCACTTTAACTCCAACAAATAAGCGCTTCTAAATTATTATCACCAACAAATCAATGACTTATATTATATGAATTATCTTCAACTCCATATAAGAGGTATTTCAAGCTGCAGCTTCAGCTTACGGCCATACCAGCCTGGATGCGCCCGATCTCGTCTGATCTCGGAAGCTAAGCAGGGTCGGGCCTGGTTAGTACTTGGATGGGAGACCGCCTGGGAATATCAGGTGCTGTAAGCTTTTTCAACCAGCAGAGAGCGCTCTCGCTTAATCTACCCACACATATTTCAACGTGGTAACAGCGACAGCTCACGTCCTAAAGTGTTTTGCACATGGTTAAGGCACTTTAACTCCAACAAATAAAACCAACAAATCAATGACTTATATTCTATGACTTATCTTCAACTCCATATAAGAGGTATTTCAAGCAGCAGATTCTGCTTACGGCCATACCAGCCTGGATGCGCCCGATCTCGTCTGATCTCGGAAGCTAAGCAGGGTCGGGCCAGGTTAGTACTTGGATAGGAGACCGCCTGGGAATACCAGGTGCTGTAAGCATTTTCAACCAGCAGAGAACGCTCTCGCTTAATCTACCCACACATATTTCAACGTGGTAACAGCGACAGCTCACGTCCTAAAGTGTTTTGCACATGGTTAAGGCACTTTAACTCCAACAAATAAAACCAACAAATCAATGACTTATATTCTATGACTTATCTTCAACTCCATATAAGAGGTATTTCAAGCTGCAGCTTCTGCTTACGGCCATACCAGCCTGGATGCGCCCGATCTCGTCTGATCTCGGAAGCTAAGCAGGGTCGGGCCTGGTTAGTACTTGGATGGGAGACCGCCAGGAATACCAGGTGCTGTAAGCTTTTTCAACCAGCAGAGAACGCTCTCGCTTAATCTACCCACACATATTTCAACGTGGTAACAGCGACAGCTCACGTCCTAAAGTGTTTTGCACATGGTTAAGGCACTTTAACTCCAACAAATAAAACCAACAAATCAATGACTTATATTCTATGACTTATCTTCAACTCCATATAAGAGGTATTTCAAGCTGCAGCTTCTGCTTACGGCCATACCAGCCTGGATGCGCCCGATCTCGTCTGATCTCGGAAGCTAAGCAGGGTCGGGCCTGGTTAGTACTTGGATGGGAGACCGCCTGGGAATACCAGGTGCTGTAAGCTTTTTCAACCAGCAGAGAGCGCTCTCGCTTAATCTACCCACACAAATTTCAACGTGGTAACAGCGACAGCTCACGTCCTAAAGTGTTTTGCACATGGTTGAGGCACTTTAACTCCAACAAATAAGCGCTTCTAAATTATTATCACCAACAAATCAATGACTTATATTATATGACTTATCTTCAACTCCATATAAGAGGTATTTCAAGCTGCAGCTTCAGCTCACGGCCATACCAGCGTGGATGCGCCCGATCTCGTCTGATCTCGGAAGCTAAGCAGGGTCGGGCCTGGTTAGTACTTGGATGGGAGACCGCCTGGGAATACCAGGTGCTGTAAGCATTTTCAACCAGCAGAGAACGCTCTCGCTTAATCTACCCACACATATTTCAACGTGGTAACAGCGACAGCTCACGTCCTAAAGTGTTTTGCACATGGTTAAGGCACTTTAACTCCAACAAATAAAACCAACAAATCAATGACTTATATTCTATGACTTATCTTCAACTCCATACAAGAGGTATTTCAAGCTGCAACTTCTGCTTACGGCCATACCAGCCTGGATGCGCCCGATCTCGTCTGATCTCAGAAGCTAAGCAGGGTCGGGCCTGGTTAGTACTTGGATGGGAGACCGCCTGGGAATACCAGGTGCTGTAAGCTTTTTCAACCAGCAGAGAGCGCTCTCGCTTAATCTACCCACACAAATTTCAACGTGGTAACAGCGACAGCTCACGTCCTAAAGTGTTTTGCACATGGTTAAGGCACTTTAACTCCAACAAATAAGCGCTTCTAAATTATTATCACCAACAAATCAATGACTTATATTATATGACTTATCTTCAACTCCATATAAGAGGTATTTAGAGCTGCAACTTCAGCTCACGGCCATACCAGCCTGGATGCGCCCGATCTCGTCTGATCTCGGAAGCTAAGCAGGGTCGGGCCTGGTTAGTACTTGGATGGGAGACCGCCTGGGAATACCAGGTGCTGTAAGCTTTTTCAACCAGCAGAGAGCGCTCTCGCTTAATCTACCCACACATATTTCAACGTGGTAACAGCGACAGCTCACGTCCTAAAGTGTTTTGCACATGGTTAAGGCACTTTAACTCCAACAAATAAAACCAACAAATCAATGACTTATATTCTATGACTTATCTTCAACTCCATATAAGAGGTATTTCAAGCTGCAGCTTCTGCTTACGGCCATACCAGCCTGGATGCGCCCGATCTCGTCTGATCTCGGAAGCTAAGCAGGGTCGGGCCTGGTTAGTACTTGGATGGGAGACCGCCTGGGAATACCAGGTGCTGTAAGCTTTTTCAACCAGCAGAGAGCGCTCTCGCTTAATCTACCCACACATATTTCAACGTGGTAACAGCGACAGCTCACGTCCTAAAGTGTTTTGCACATGGTTAAGGCACCTTAACTCCAACAAATAAAACCAACAGATCAATGACTTATATTCTATGACTTATCTTCAACTCCATATAAGAGGTATTTCAAGCTGCAGCTTCTGCTTACGGCCATACCAGCCTGGATGAGCCCGATCTCGTCTGATCTCGGAAGCTAAGCAGGTTCGGGCCTGATTAGTACTTGGATGGGAAACCGCCTGGGAATACCAGGTGCTGTAAGCTTTTTCAACCAGCAGAGAGCGCTCTCGCTTAATCTACACACACATATTTCAACGTGGTAACAGCGACAGCTCACGTCCTAAAGTGTTTTGCACATGGTTAAGGCACTTTAACTCCAACAAATAAAACCAACAAATCAATGACTTATATTCTATGACTTATCTTCAACTCCCTATAAGAGGTATTTCAAGCTGCAGCTTCTGCTTACGGTCATACCAGCCTGGATGCGCCCGATCTCGTCTGATCTCGGAAGCTAAGCAGGGTCGGGCCTGGTTAGTACTTGGATGGGAGACCGCCTGGGAATACCAGGTGCTGTAAGCTTTTTCAACCAGCAGAGAGCGCTCTCGCTTAATCTACCCACACATATTTCAACGTGGTAACAGCGACAGCTCACGTCCTAAAGTGTTTTGCACATGGTTAAGGCACTTTAACTCCAACAAATAAGCGCTTCTAAATTATTATCACCAACAAATCAATGACTTGTAATATATACTTATCTTCAACTCCATATAAGAAGTATTTCAAGCTGCAGCTTCAGCTTCAGCTTACGGCCATACCAGCCTGGATGCGCCCAATCTCGTCTGATCTCGGAAGCTAAGCAGGGTCGGGCCTGGTTAGTACTTGGATGGGAGACCGCCTGGGAATACCAGGTGCTGTAAGCTTTTTCAACCAGCAGAGAGCGCTCTCGCTTAATCTACCCACACATATTTCAACGTGGTAACAGCGACAGCTCACTTCCTAAAGTGTTTTGCACATGGTTAAGGCACTTTAACTCCAACAAATAAAACCAACAAATCAATGACTTATATTCTATGACTTATCTTCAACTCCATATCAGAGGTATTTCAAGCTGCAGCTTCTGCTTACGGCCATACCAGCCTGGATGCGCCCGATCTCGTCTGATCTCGGAAGCTAAGCAGGGTTGGGCCTGGTTAGTACTTGGATGGGAGACCGCCTGGGAATACCAGGTGCTGTAAGCTTTTTCAACCAGCAGAGAGCGCTCACGCTTAATCTACCCACACATATTTCAACGTGGTAACAGCGACAGCTCACGTCCTAAAGTGTTTTGCACATGGTTAAGGCACTTTAACTCCAACAAATAAAACCTACAAATCAATGACTTATATTCTATGACTTATCTTCAACTCCATATAAGAGGTATTTCAAGCAGCAGCTTCTGCTTACGGCCATACCAGCCTGGATGCGACCGATCTCGTCTGATCTCGGAAGCTAAGCAGGGTCGGGCCTGGTTAGTACTTGGATGGGAGACCGCCTGGGAATACCAGGTGCTGTAAGCTTTTTCAACCAGCAGAGAGCGCTCTCGCTTAATCTACCCACACATATTTCAACGTGGTAACAGCGACAGCTCACGTCCTAAAGTGTTTTGCACATGGTTAAGGCACTTTAACTCCAACAAATAAGCGCTTCTAAATTATTATCACCAACAAATCAATGACTTGTATTATATACTTATCTTCAACTCCATATAAGAAGTATTTCAAGCTGCAGCTTCTGCTTACGGCCATACCAGCCTGGATGCGCCCGATCTCGTCTGATCTCGGAAGCTAAGCAGGGTCGGGCCTGGTTAGTACTTGGATGGGAGACCGCCTGGGAATACCAGGTGCTGTAAGCTTTTTCAACCAGCAGAGAGCGCTCTCGCTTAATCTAGCCACACATATTTCAACGTGGTAACAGCGACAGCACACGTCCTAAAGTGTTTTGCACATGGTTAAGGCACTTTAACTCCAACAAATAAAACCAACAAATCAATGACTTATATTCTATGACTTATCTTCAACTCCATATAAGAGGTATTTCAAGCTGCAGCTTCTGCTTACGGCCATACCAGCCTGGATGCGCCCAATCTCGTCTGATCTCGGAAGCTAAGCAGGGTCGGGCCTTGTTAGTACTTGGATGGGAGACCGCCTGGGAATACCAGGTGCTGTAAGCTTTTTCAACCAGCAGAGAGCGCTCACGCTTAATCTACCCACACATATTTCAACGTGGTAACAGCGACAGCTCACGTCCTAAAGTGTTTTGCACATGGTTAAGGCACTTTAACTCCAACAAATAAAACCAACAAATCAATGACTTATATTCTATGACTTATCTTCAACTCCATATAAGAGGTATTTCAAGCAGCAGCTTCTGCTTACGGCCATACCAGCCTGGATGCGCCCGATCTCGTCTGATCTCGGAAGCTAAGCAGGGTCGGGCCTGGTTAGTACTTGGATGGGAGACCGCCTGGGAATACCAGGTGCTGTAAGCTTTTTCAACCAGCAGAGAACGCTCTCGCTTAATCTACCCACACATATTTCAACGTGGTAACAGCGACAGCTCACGTCCTCAAGTGTTTTGCACATGGTTAAGGCACTTTAACTCCAACAAATAAAACCAACAAATCTATGACTTATATTCTATGACTTATCTTCAACTCCATACAAGAGGTATTTCAAGCTGCAGCTTCAGCTTACGGCCATACCAGCCTGGATGCGTCCAATCTCATCTGATCTCGGAAGCTAAGCAGGGTCGGGCCTGGTTAGTACTTGGATGGGAGACCGCCTGGGAATACAGGGTGCTGTAAGCTTTTTCAACCAGCAGAGAGCGCTCTCGCTTAATCTACCCACACATATTTCAACGTGGTAACAGCGACAGCTCACGTCCTAAAGTCTTTTGCACATGGTTAAGGCACTTTAACTACAAAAAAAAAAACCAACAAATCTATGACTTATATTATATGACTTATCTTCAACTCCATACAAGAGGTATTTCAAGCTGCAGCTTCTGCTTACTGCCATACCAGCCTGGATGCGCCCGATCTCGTCTGATCTCGGAAGCTAAGCAGGGTGGGGCCTGGTTAGTACTTGGATGGGAGACCGCCTGGGAATACCAGGTGCTGTAAGCTTTTTCAACCTGCAGAGAACGCTCTCGCTTAATCTAACCACATATATTTCAACGTGGTAACAGCGAAAGCTCACGTCCTAAAGTGTTTTGCACATGGTTAAGGCACTTTAACTCCAACAAATAAGCGCTTCTAAATTGTTATCACCAACAAATCAATGACTTATATTATATGACTTATCTTCAACTCCATATAAGAGGTATTTCAAGCTGCAGCTTCTGCTAACGGCCATACCAGCCTGGATGCGCCCGATCTCGTCTGATCTCGGAAGCTAAGCAGGGTCGGGCCTGGTTAGTACTTGGATGGGAGACAGCCTGGGAATACCAGGTGCTGTAAGCTTTTTCAACCTGCAGAGAGCGCTCTCGCTTAATCTACCCACACATATTTCAACGTGGTAACAGCGACAGCTCACGTCCTAAAGTGTTTTGCACATGGTTAAGGCACTTTAACTCCAACAAATAAAACCAACAAATCTATGACTTATATTCTATGACTTATCTTCAACTCCATACAAGAGGTATTTCAAGCTGCAGCTTCTGCTTACGGCCATACCAGCCTGGATGCGCCCGAATCGTCTGATCTCGGAAGCTAAGCAGGGTCGGGCCTGGTTAGTACTTGGATGGGAGACCGCCTGGGAATACCAGGTGCTGTAAGCTTTTTCAACCTGCAGAGAACGCTCTCGCTTAATCTACCCACATATATTTCAACGTGGTAACAGCGAAAGCTCACGTCCTAAAGTGTTTTGCACATGGTTAAGGCACTTTAACTCCAACAAATAAGCGCTTCTAAATTATTATCACCAACAAATCAATGACTTATATTATATGACTTATCTTCAACTCCATATAAGAGGTATTTCAAGCTGCAGCTTCTGCTAACGACCATACCAGCCTGGATGCGCCAGATCTAGTCTGATTTCGGAAGCTAAGCAGGGTCGGGCCTGGTTAGTACTTGGATGGGAGACCGCCTGGGAATACCAGGTGCTGTAAGCTTTTTCAACCAGCAGAGAGCGCTCTCGCTTAATCTACCCACACATATTTCAACGTGGTAACAGCGACAGCTCACGTCCTAAAGTGTTTTGCACATGGTTAAGGCACTTTAACTCCAACAAATAAAACCAACAAATCAATTACTTATATTCTATGACTTATCTTCAACTCCATATAAGAAGTATTTCAAGCTGCAGCTTCAGCTTACGGCCATACCAGCCTGGATGCGCCCGATCTCGTCTGATCTCGGAAGCTAAGCAGGGTCGGGCCTGGTTAGTACTTGGATGGGAGACCGCCTGGGAATACCAGGTGCTTTAAGCTTTTTCAACCAGCAGAGAGCGCTCTCGCTTAATCTACCCACACATATTTCAACGTGGTAAGAGCGACAGCTCACGTCCTAAAGTGTTTTGCACATGGTTAAGGCACTTTAACTCCAACAAATAAAACCAACAAATCAATTACTTATATTCTATGACATATCTTCAACTCCATATAAGAGGTATTTCAAGCTGCAGCTTCTGCTTACGGCCATACCAGCCTGGCCACGCCCTCTGACTTCCTGTTTGTGCAGGAAGAGTGACGTGGCAGTTTGGTTCATGGTGGATGAAGGAGAGACAAAGTTCAGATTGGAAAACAAACGAAAAAGGCTCAGAGAAGTGGAGAACAACAACACCTCCCCCGGCAGCAGTTGCTGCAGGGGGGCTACTCCAAGGGAGTATAAAAAAACTAAAACGGATTACTCGGTGATGAAGGTGGATAACGGACTGGACATGAGCTCAGCTATGACGGACAAAATGGAGTCGGAGGGGATCCCAAGGCAAAAGATGGCCCGCGCAATGGTCGGAGCCGGAGAGAAAGAGAAGAGAGCGGGAGAGGGGCCCGAGGCAGAGAAAGTGGAGAAAAGGAGGACGGGAGGACAACACAGCGGAGCGGTGTGGAAGGGGGCAGAGGAGGAGACGGCAGCAAGGGTGGCGGAGCCGAGAGCTGCAAAAGAATGTTGGGATCAAGCGGAAGACCAGAAAAAACTTGTAGTAAATGTGGAGATAGAGGGAGATGATGCCATCTCCCTCATGGAACTCTTGAAAGCTGTGAGTGTTACATGCGGTCGTGTCGTTGGCTGCCGAGTAAAGGCGGACAGAAAGTGGGAACTAACAATGGGCAACCCGCACGGGAAAAACAGACTGTTAGATGGTTTCAAGATAAGAGATTCGCGAGTGATCGCCTCTGAAATAATGAAGGACACGAGAGTGGTCTCATTTTTAAGTCTTCCTATTTATATCACTGATGAGCAGATTTTCACAAAGCTGGCACATTGGGGAGTAGAGCCGGTCTCACCAATCAAGAAGAGAAAATGGCCTGGCACGGACATATTCGACGGCACCAGGTTCCTGAAAGTCAGGTTCCCAGAGTCGGTGGCGGCTCTGCCGTATAGCACGAAATTTGACACGCTCGAGGGTCCGGAGTATTTCAGGATCATCCATAACAACCAAATGAGGGTGTGCAGACTGTGCCTACAGCAGGGGCACATTCTGCGGGAATGTCCTGAGTTCCTGTGTTACAAATGTAACAAACAAGGACACTATGCAAGAGAATGTGCACGCATGACGGAACGAACCGGCGGAGAGCAGGAGGAGAAGGAGGAGAAGGAGGAGACGGAGGAGTTGGTGGAGGAGAGCGAGGCAGAAAAGAAGGAGGCGGCGGAGGAAGAGGAGGAGGAGGAAGACGGAGAAGGAGAGGTTGAGAGCCTGGTGGGGGACATGGAGGAGGAAGCGGTGGAGGAATCGATGGAGGAAGCAGGGAGTGACGAGGGAGGAGATGTCGCAGAGGATGCAAAGGAGGGGAGCAGTGGAGATGAGGAGGAACGAGGCGGACAAGATTGGGGTTAAGGACAAAGCAGCGGGGGGTCGCTTCCTTGTGCGCAGCAGAGAGTCACCAGGCGGGGTGGTGAGAATCCTGCTGAGACGGAGGACGTGGAGACCGGAAACGGAGCGAGGGGGATATCGAGGAAAAGATCAGGTACGAGAAAAGGGCGAGCACAGAAGAAACGTATGCACAATGAGGAAACTTCTAATATCCAGCGGTGATGGTCCGTTTCTCCTCCTTATCATGGTGTTAATGCCAATAACAGTGGCATCCATTAATGCAAACGGGCTGAGAGACAAGACGAAGTTCGAAAGCATGATAAGATTAAGTAAGGCGGATGTAATATGCTTACAAGAAACTCATTGGGATGCAGTAACGGAGCGAGACATGATAAAGCTGTGGGATGGGGAATGCTTCTCTAGCCATGGAACTAACATTGCAAGGGGAGTGGCGATTTTGTGTAAAAGGGACAGTGGAATTAAGGCCACGATGAGGGCTAAAGATGGAGAAGGAAGATGGATTAATATAGATTGTGTAGCTCAGGATGTGAATTATAATATTTTAAATGTCTATGCACCGAATACAGAAGGCGATCGCACAGCCTTCTTTAGGAAATTTTATAAAATAGCCGAAAAGTGTGATGTTATAATAGGAGATTTTAATGTGAAATTGTGTCATCTGGATATAAACGAAAGTTGTGTATGGAGACAAGATGCCTCAAGAAAGGTTCTAAATGACTTTATGATGGTTAACAACTAGTGCGACGTATGGAGAGTGAAAAATCCTGATAAGAGGCAATATTCAAGGGCGCAAGTGGTTCAAGGGGTTCTAAAACGAACCAGAATTGATTTGTGCTTAACGAAGACATCGCATATACGATTATTTAATAATGTGGATTATAAATGGATACACTTAAGCGATCACGCCATACTATCATTAGAAATGGGGGAACAGGAAGAGAAAAGGGGAGGGGGGACATGGCACTTAAATGCACATCTCTTGTACGATGTGAATTATAATAGAGCCATTAGGCAACTAATTTTGAGCGTAAGCTCACAACCGGGTTTTGAAAAGAATATAATACAAGGCTGGGAGGACTTGAAGACAAAAATAAAAGGGAAATCCATACAATATGCGAAAAGGTTTCGGGCGAGACAACAGAAGAAAGAAAGAATGCTAAGAGCAGAAATCGAAAAGGTTGAGAGACAGAAAGGCTCGGAGGGGAATAAGTTAATAAGATTGCATACCGAGTTAAAAGAGTTGGAGAGGTTGAAATGCGAAGGGGCTATATTAAGGAGCAAAGCGCAGTATGCGGTGGAAGGAGAAAAAAATACCGGCTTCTTCCTGAACTTGGAAAAAAGAAGGCAAAACAAATGCTACATAGCGGAAGTGATAAATGAAAAGGGAGAGACAACAGCTGACTTTGTAGAGATCTTAGAGACAGTCCAGAATTATTATACCCATCTTTTTGAAACAGAGGGGACAGATGATGGGATAACAGAGGAGATCCTGGCAAAATGTGAGATGAAGTTAGCTGAAGAAGACACACTCATGTGCGACCAGGAGATGAAGGAAGAGGATATTGATTTGGCAATAAAACAATTAGTACTAAATAAAAGTCCAGGTAGTGATGGACTAACAGCGAATTTTTATAAACAATTCAGTGATATATTGAAACCAATATTGTTAAATTTATACAGAACAATAGAATTAACACAATCCGTGCCGGCATCTGTGGCAAGAGGGATCATAACGATCATATATAAGAAAGGGGATAAACGAAATCTAGCCAATTATAGGCCTATAACACTACTAAACACGGATTACAAAATATTGATGAAAGTACTAGCAAACAGAATAAAACAGGTCGTGCACACTATCGTAGAGCCCTCTCAGGCTTATAGTGTGCCGGGAAGGGAAGTTTCAGATATTTTGAATACTGTCAGAGACACAGTAGAATTTTTGAAAACTACCAGCAAAGAGGGCATTCTGGTCTCACTGGACTTCAACAAAGCCTTTGATAGAGTCGAACACAAATTTATGTTCAAAGTTTTGGAGAGGGTGGGATTTGGAGCGCGTTTTCTCGGGTGGATTAGGTTAATGTACGCCAACGCCACTGGCAGTGTGAAGTGTAACGGGGTGGTTACCGATCCTTTTCCGCTTCGAAGGTCGGTGAGACAGGGATGTCCACTGTCCTCAATTTTGTATACAATAATCGTGGAAACACTGGGTGTCCTTATTAAAAAAGATTCAGAAATAAAAGGTATAGAATTACCTGGAGGGGAGATGTGCACCATACAACAGTTTGCTGATGATACCACGTTACTGATTAAAGACATAAATAGTGTACATAGAATAATAAACTTGGTAGAACGATATGGTAGAGCCTCAGGAGCTAAAATAAATCCAGATAAATCAGAAATCATGTTCATCAATATGAAGGGGCCGCCGCAAAATTAATTACCGGTACAATTACAAGCAGAACATATCAAAATATTGGGTACATACATTGGGGTAAACAGTGAAACGGCCAGGGACATGACATGGACTAGTATAATTAAAAGGATAGAAGCAATTTTGTGCTATTGGCGAATGAGGAACCTGAAACTCAATGGGAAGGTGGTGGTATTAAATAGCTTGGTAATCTCTAAAATATATTATGCACTCACGGTGATAGATCTACCCTTATGGGCACTAAACAAACTAAATGAGATTATGACAGTTTTCTTGTGGGGGACAACGGTGGGGAAAATCGCAAGAAAAACATTAATAGGGAAATATGAAGAGGGAGGGCTAAAATTACTAGACATAGAAAGTAAGAAAAATGCTTTCAGGATTAAATTGGTCAGAAAATATCTGTACGATGACACGGCTTACGGCTGGAAGGGTCTTATGCAGTTTTTTTTAAATCGAGTGCTCGGAATAGGAGATTTTGTCCTGCTTATGAAACCGAAGAGGCCGATGATAGCGGGAGTCCCATTATTTTATAGGGAGGTCCTCGAAGCACAAGCTGGCTTCCTGGAGCATATAGAATATGGGGCGAATTCTATAAGCCTAATAAGAGAACTGCCGATATTTTTAAATAAATATATAAAGAAAGAAAATAAAATGTTGTATAATAACAAAATGATAAGAGCTGGACTAGTACAGCTGAAAGATATAATGTATGAATTCGTGCCCGGTTTTTTGCCGACGCAGGCCGTGGTGGATAGTATAAGGGAAGTTGATTATAATTCAACATACACGGTCATAGAGAATTATTATAAGACTATTCAGAGAAGTATCCCACAACAATGGAGAAGGCTGATAGAAACAGGTACAGCTAGAGATAGGACGAGCAAACTCCCAGAGCTGGGAATTAAGCGAGAGGGGGAAAACAAGAGCTTCAGTCTGATCTCCTGCAAGGAAATCTACGAGCGTTTTTTAGTGAACGTCACGAAATCACCGGCCTCCTTGTCGTATTGGAGCAAGGTCTTTCCACAGAAAGAGGGGTGGAAAATATGGGAGAAATGGAAAGTACAGGGTAACAGCATCGAGGCTGAGGACAATGATTTCAAAATAAGACACAATAAAATTTTTACTAATGTGGTTTTACATCAACTGGATAAAGCTGTAGACAGAGATTGTGATGTTTGTGGCTTATTGCCGGAAACGCTGATGCATATGTTTGATATTTGTCCTGAGTTATCTGGCTTTTTTGGGTTATTGAAGAAATGTCTAATAGAAAAATTGGGAATGGTGTGGGACGGAAGGGATTCATGGGAGTTTTTTCTTTTATTTGGAAACTGGCAATACAGTAAAATTAGAAACGAAATGCTGTGCAGATTTATGTTGAGCCATGCACGATGGGCAATAAGGGCACGAAGAAACAAGGCACATTACGAACGAAGGGTTATTGCAATATGGCCGATTTTTCAAAACATAGTGAAGAAACAGATTCGATACAGGTTGATACATGGGGTAGACCATTTTGAACGACTGTATGTGAAGGATGCCAATCTCCTATCCCTTGATAAAGAAAAGAGGATTGTGTGGAATTGGTAGCTCTTTTTGGACTGTGTAGTTGGGAAATTGTGTGTTATAAAAAAAAAAAAAAAAAAAAAAAAAATTGGCTACTTCATCTTTTGAAAATTGTGCACAGTGATCATATAGTTGGAATGATTTTTCACCCTGTGGGATGGCTGAACGAATGAAGCTGGGTTTTGAAATGCCACTATGTGCAAATCAGGTTTGTTTTTGTAATTCGAGTGCTGATGTTGTTTTTCTTTTCTTTTGAAAAAAGGACCTGAGTGTAAATGTCACAGAGAGAGGAAAATGTGTTGGAAATGGATACTGTAAACAAAAATATATTTTTTTTGTAAATATATTTTCATAATAAAAGACAAAAAAAAAAAAGATGCGCCCGATCTCGTCTGATCTCGGAAGCTAAGCAGGGTCGGGCCTGGTTAGGACTTGGATGGGAGACCGCCTGGGAATACCAGGTGCTGTAAGCTTTTTCAACCAGCAGAGAGCGCTCTCGCTTAATCTACCCACACATATTTCAACGTGGTAACAGCGACAGCTCACGTCCTAAAGTGTTTTGCACATGGTTAAGGCACTTTAACTCCAACAAATAAGCGCTTCTAAATTATTATCACCAACAAATCAATGACTTATATTATATGACTTATCTTCAACTCCATATAAGAGGTATTTCAAGCTGCAGCTTCAGCTTACGGCCATACCAGCCTGGATGCGCCCGATCTCGTCTGATCTCGGA